>NC_136494.1:126169351-126339351 GCF_053919585.1 Euprymna scolopes
TCGGATACGACCGGAAATAACGTTGGTAATCTGGATGATAAAAAATCTGAATAGTGTGGCAAAAAACTCGATCAATAGTAAAAAAAAATAAAAATTACAACAAACAGAAACAAGAAATGCACACAATAAATCTTAGAAATACTTGAATGACATCATAATAGACATGACGTTGTACAAAGCGATCTCTCAAGGCTCATTGTTACAAATGGGCATGCAATGTCCCATATCAAACATGAAATATTGAGGACAATTGAGGGATGACGTCATAATGGACATGGATGGTGACTAGGGCGATGTGTTAGATCATCCAACTCGTCTCTTGAAGAGAGGGCCTTTTTATCAAGACTTAGACATTTGTGGGATGATGTCACAATGGATATGATGTTGTCTTGGATAATAGTTAGTGAGCTGACTCGGAATATCTAAGCAGTTTCCTAAGGCTCGTTCCTATAAGTGACTATCATCCGTCCAATGTCTCATGTGAATGGTGAAGTATCGGGATCGAATACATAATTGTTCAGTAAAACGTCTAAAGAGTTCCGCTGGCGAATTAAGATTGCCTTTAAGTTGCGTAGGAATTATGTTATTGAAGGCCACTCTACGAATAATGTCTGTCTGTGTGCATTGTTTGTTGGTATTGTTCATTTTCAGAAACAAGTGTATCTCTGTTATTGGTTGTTTCAATTATCAGCGGGAGCAATGTGGAGACGGTGTAGTCATTCTCATCTCGGATAACTCGTGAGTGAACCAAGCGAAATGGAAATGAACTGATTCTCTACTTAATTTAATGTAAAATCAGACCATCTAACATTATCTCCGGGAGTTCCCTGCTTTCCAATAAAACTAAATTTGTGCTTTCAATCAAGATTTTTTGTCGTCTATATATATATAAGCGAAAATGTATGTATTTATGTATGTATGTATGTCAGGTCATGTCATATGCTACTGGTACCATGTAACCCAGTACTACCTGCCTCATGGTCGGGTCACCGGCGACTAAACTGGTTCCCCCACCAGATTTGTTTGGTGAGGAGGGCGGCTAGTCTCCCTGAAGGATTAAAAACAAGACCTTCCAAAGGGCGAATGAACTCTTTTCTGGGTCAACGGCCAACTAGCACCGTGTATATTTGTGTGTGTGTATATGTGTATTGGGGTAGAGAGGGCTCCCGTAAGCCGTGGTGCAGGCAACCTTTCTATGAGAAGCAAATCTCTGATTAAAAAAACCATAAAGCGGAAGACCAGTACCCGCATTAAGCTGGTCTGCAGTTTAATTTGTTGCTGGCTATCTTGCTCTTGCTTGTTGCTGGATCTCAACATTTTGAACCGAGAGAGAGACTTAGCTGTCGTACAAAGCTAAGACTCTGTAACATCATATTTGTATAGATACTCCCTCAGACATTTGGGCTCATGGATTTTAAATGTCTGAGGGAGTGGCACTCGTCTGAAAAGACGTTGTAATCATCATGTATGTATGTGTGTTCACTTTTTCTGTGTGTCTACAAAAGGCTTTTCTCAGAGAAGCGGTCGCTCGCTTCACAACTTTTTAAAACTTTTTATATCACATATAAATCGTAATATCTCACAGTTAACAACCAAGCTCGCCTGTCTATTTAATTTGCTCGATTTCGGGAAGATAAATATTCAACATTTGTCGCTCGCCGCATGTGAATTAGTCTTTTTCCTATAACATCTGGGGGGGGGCGTTCAGCAGTAAATGAAATCCCGCAGCCAAACTTGACCTAAAAAACTCATTAAAACGGGCACCTGCCAAATCCAAGTAATTAAATAAATTCAAGCGTGTTTCCGTTAGCATCTCGCGGTGTGGGGCAATGGTTAACGTCGCACGTTTTTTTTTTTTTTTTCACACTTTAATTTACAACTTTTCCTGAACGGTTCGGGTTCGATCCTCATACTTACTTTTTTTTTTACCCCACCCCCGGAGTTTCCACATACACCTCCAAACACCCGGGCAACGCCGAGTACCCCTCGCTAGTTAAAAATAAAACTGAATCCTTGTGACAAATAATGCACCGCAGTTTTATATCCCTAGAGATCACATCATAGTCATGATCATCATGATAATCGTGTTATAACAAGTTACTTTGCTTGTTTCACTTAGGGATGTTGGCAACCTTCACATGGTCCCTCTCGTAAGTACCTGATGTCTTTCCAGAAAGACTTCTAACTAGATATCATGTAAACTAATGCTAGCAATAATCATCTGATTTATTCGAAATGAATGATGCTCAACTGCAATAGCATCACCAATTCTCATTCACTCAAAACATTCTTCTATTACTAAGAACATTGAATAAACGAAAAAGAGCAATAATTAATTTTGACAAATCTAGTCGTGATTTTATTTGTTAGTCCAGTTTTTAGGGACATCTTTTATAAGATTTTATTTTGTTACCATTTCATTTTCATTTTTAAGACACGGACAAAAATTTTTTTCAATCTTAAGTGTAACGTACTACGAACAATGTTATTTCAATTCTAATATACTAAAAGCAATGATAATACAAAATTTCACAGTTGTTTTAATATGACTGGTGACTTTCTTCGGCGAACGGTACCCGATATGACATGTGCGTCTTTCGCTCGTACGTTGTCCCATCACAAGGCGGCCTATGATCGTTTTCACACATTGTTTCCATGATGGCGTGTTTCGTTTCCCGATCCAATCGTCTATTGTCCTGTGTAATCTCCGGGTTCATTAATCTGCTGGTCCGGTTAGCTTGCTGCAAATAAAGAGTCCTCACCACAAACAAACAGAATTCTGGTTTATAAACAATAACAAACTATTTATTAATTTCATAAGATCACAATCGATACTGTCTAACCGGGGGTGACTGACTACAAGCAGAGAACGATGCCTGACCAGACAAAGCAAGAGTCACAAACCCCGTTAACACAATCTAGTTAACATCATAACATCAGGCCCTCAAAGGGCACTAAGCCGAGGAGTGCCCAGCCGGCCAACCGTTCAGTTTGCCCGCTACAGCTCCAATCTTTTTAGAAACGTTTTTCCAAAGTCCGGAGAGAAGGGTGGTTAAAAATATCCTTTCTCTCTTCCTCTCATGGTCTCTCTTTGTCTCAACTACTCAAAACCTCTCCCTTTCTTTCCTGAAGGGGCTGGTTAAAAACAGACTTTTTTCTTCCTCTCATTGACTGTTATTGTCTCAACCACTCAACACCCCTCCCTCTCTTTCCTGGGAGGGTGTGATTACCCACACTGATATCTGTGGCAGCCCTCTGAACTTCCTCACTCAACGCTGTGTGTGTCTTTATTCGCAATGCTCTTCCAGATAAGAACATCTTCCCCGACATCTCAAGAAGATCATTTTAATTCTGTATTTGTTTTTTTTGAAACGATATTCCATCTGACTTGTGTGTAACAAACCAAACATGACAGCTCGGCGGTTGGTCCCATCTTGCTAGCAAAGTCTTTGCATTTCTCTGCATCCCCCACCCCATCTCCTCTGGTCAAATAGCCTCGTCACTGTAGTGTGCATACTGCGTTCACTCCTGCACGTAGGTGCGCACTGCTTACACTTCACGTGCACTTCGATGTATGCACTTCTGGCACTCTCGTGTCACTTTAAGGGGAAATGCTTTCCATTCTCTTAGAAAACACACGTTAGTGTTTTGCATCTAAGTAAAGATCGATCAACGACAAGAATGCGAAATTTGTTTTAGTAAATCAAGAAATTGTCAACCACTTCAGAAAAGTAATTTACTTGACTAAACCAAAAATCCGAGGATTATCTAATCTTCTAATCTAATTATCTAATCCTAATGAAATTTTCACTTTCATTAAATTAATGTTAATAAAACGTATTTCTTTTATTTAAAAACTTATAGATTTTCAGATCACTTAAATTAACTTATGCCTATTCATTTCAATGACATGTCTTATTATACCAGAGTCAAAACTAAGTGATTATGCGCAAAAAGAGATAACACTTTGTGTGCTAATGAGAAAAAACAAAAATTAGAATATCATACTAAAATATCGACAATTTAAATAAGAATAAAGAAAAAAGTGAATGTTTTGAAAGTTTTGTCTTTATAGAAATCGCTCCAGACAAGACATGAAGCCACTTGATCTCGATCTCTCTCTCTCTCTCTCTCTCTCTCTCTCTCTCTCTCTATATATATATATATATATATATATATATATGCATATATATATGCATATATATACATATGCATATATATATGCACATATATATGCATATATATGCATATATATGCATATATATGCACATATATATGCATATATATGCACATATATATGCATATATATGCATATATATATATGCATATATATACATATATATGCATATATATACATATATATATGCATATATATATGCATATATATACATATGCATATATATATGCATATATATATATGCATATATATATATATATATATAAAAGTGAAATATATATATATATATATATATATAAAAGTGAAATTGTATCTGTGTGTGTATGTCTGCGTGTGTACATTTCCCTACCAAATACTCTGTCGACTTTCAGTCTACAAACTCGAGATTTGACATAGGGGGTACTGAGCTTTTGGAAAAAATATTTTAATCGGTTTTCGGCCAGAAATTTGGCTGTCAAGGGATCAAAGTTCAACGATTTGACCTTTGAAAACTCTATCAAACTCCTCCGCCAATTTTGGGTTTAAACACTTGAAATTTTAGATGTAAGCTACTTGGAAGTGGATAAAACTTTTTAATTTGATTTGAGCCAAAAACATATATAAAGTTTATTCAGACATATGGCTAGTATTTTAATATGTTTTTAGCAGAGGCTTAGGCTGCCAACGCGTCAAAGTTCAAAAGATTTGACCTTTGTGGTCTCTAGCAAACTATTCAGCTAATTTTGAGTCTAAACATTAGAAATTTTTACATAAAGGGTGATCAGACATGCATCAGATATGCATATATATATATGCATACATATATATGCATATATATATGCATACATATATATATGCATATATGAGATTTTCCAGGGAGATGGGAAACTATTCTCCTTAAGACAACATTTAAACAGTTTTGTAAGTATGGGCGCTAGTTTAGGTTGAAGTTTTTTGAGTACTATAATTGGAATACCGTCAGGGCCAGTTGCTTTACTGGAATCAAGGTTTTTGATTAGCTTGGCAACATCACGTACAGATATACGTATATCACATAGCGTGTTTTCTGATACAGGATATATTGGGGGTTGGCGGCCTTGGTCACAAAGGGTAGAATTAGCTGCAAAGTTCTTGACAAAGAGTTTGGCTTTGTCTGATGCTGACGAGATTACCTCAGGTCCATTGATAATAGTTGGGATGGAGCACACGCTTCTGTTCAGGAGTCTGTTTGCTATTTGCCAAAACTGGTGGGAACCAAGCGGCTGCTCAGCTACTTTGGACTTAACAGATTGAGCATACAACTCTCTTGCTTTCCTTATTACTTTCTTACAATGGTTGCTGGCAGTACTGAAAACGGCTTTAGTTTCCATACATCTATTACGTTTGAAGCAGTGGAAAAAGTGATTTCTGTGCGCAATGGCAGCAGCACATTCTGGAGAGAAGCATGGCTGGCTGTTAGGTTTTTGCTGAAACTTTTTAGAGGGTATGAAATGGTCAATACCTACAATTAACCATTCAGTCAGGTCTAATACTATAGAGGACACATCCTTTTTAAACATGGAATGCAGAGGTAGATCAGATATAAATGTACGGAAGCTATCCCAGTCAGCCTTAGTGTATCGATATACTGTACGATGGAGAGGTACGTCTGGGGACTTATTACATTTCATTTTTATCTTAATTGATACAACAGAGTGGTCGGAAGATCCAAGAGGCGACAGAACAGAAACTGAACATAGTTCAGGGCAAGTTGTGAGAAAAAGGTCTAGTAGGCTCGCATACTGGCCGTCATTGTCGGGCACACGGGTGGGTTCCTGAACAATCTGAGTGAGGTCATAGACAATGGAGAAATCATGACAGAACCTCCCCTCATCATCGGTCTTATTTGAGTGGGTCAACCATTCGACGTTGTGAACATTGAAGTTTCCACATACGTGAATGTTAGCTGAAGGATAAGCAGATAGGACTTGATCAATTTTCTCAGATATGCTTTGAAAGATAGTAACTCCGCTGTTGTGGGGGCGATAGAGAGTAAATATAAATGCAGTAGTGTGAGCTAAAGCAACCCGGAAGCACATATAGGGTAAGTTAGGATCTTCCCTGGAGATGTCCCTCCCACATGAAAAGCTATCTTTAATATAGGCACATATTCCATGCCCATGGCGATCTTGGGGGTCAGATTTAGAAGTTAAGTTAGAATATCCTGTAATTGCAAACTCTTCTAGGGAAATAGCCTGTCCAATGCCAGTTTCACTTAAAAATAAAAGGTCTGGTTTAGTCTCCTGTAATTGGGTTTCAACCTCTGGAAGGTTAGAACGAAGACCCCTGATGTTGGAGAAGGAGACATGGTAGTAGGGGTCTACGTTGGAAGTTGGAGAACCGGGTTTAATCGTGTATTTTTTCTTGAAACTTGTCATGATGAAATTTTGAAATTTGTGGACTAGGTCGTCAGATTTACTTAGAGCAGGACCCAGAGGGGAAACTAAGAGAGAAAAAGAAACGAAGAATTTTTTTTTTTTTTTTTTTTTTGTAACTAATGATAAGGTAAAGCCGTAACAATTACCCACTAGTATGGCATCGAGAGGCCCCACCAGAAGCTACTGCATGGTCCAGATTCCATTCACCAAATGGCAATACAGCAGCCCCAGTACTTTGCACCTGCTGATAGGACAGCCTCCTTAGTGGTTAATCCAAGGTTCGGGTCCCTGACTATCAGGCGGATAACGTCAGCCCAGACAAAACGTTTACCTCCAGCACCCTTACTAGTGACATAGCTACAAGGATAGACATAGAAACAGAAAATTTCCACCAACTCTGCCAACTGTTCGTGCAAAATACTGCCAACCTAGAAAACAGCTTTTTCTTCTCCCTTTGTCAGAAAAATCACTCATTAAAAAATGAGAACTGAGGGACAAATAAGAAGAAGCGAGAGTAACAGGAGCTGCCGATAACGCATCCACAATGCGTTTTCTACTCTCCATTAAAAAAAAAAAAACTATTAAGTATTGTACTTAATAAGAGTCCAACAGACGTGCTTAAGGGAAAGTATGGTGATAGATTCCCCTCTCACGAACTAAAAATGAGTACAATTAGGTAATCTATTTTTGCAATCAACTCGGTAGATAAATAAACATTTATGGACGAGAAAAAAAGCTAGCATTTAATACAACAGAAATACATAAATTAAATACTGAAATAAAATGTAGTTATTAATATTTAAATCTAAAAATAAAAAGTGCGAATTACTTATCTCAAAAACACTTCAGTCTCCAAACTGCAAACTAGTGAAGAATTTAACTTTTAATAGCGTTCAGAAGATTTTTTTTTTAAATTAACCGTTAAAAGAAAAGCGTGATTTTATTCTGAACTTTAACTAGTCACGTTTTAAGAAACTTACGATATAAAAGAAAAGCGGATGGGGGGGGTTCTTCTGAAGTTAGTTGTTGACGTTATAAGTAATTGCGAGATAAGATGGAAGCCAGAAATTAGGGGTGGCTCCCTGGAAAATCTCATCAGTATGCCCTCTATTTAAGAATTCAGGTGATCGCTCATCCCCCTCTCAGTACAGGCCAATAAGTCTCCTGTGCGTCATAAGTAAGTTGCTAGAATCTATGTTAAATATAGAAGTAATCAACCATCTCAACAAAAATAACCTTCTTAGTGATACTCAATATGGTTTCCATTCTGCTAGATCTACAGCAGATGTGCTTACAGTTATATCGCATAGGATTAGCAAATCTCTCGACGGTGGCAATCTTTCTAGGGCAATTGGTCTTGACATATCTAAAGCCTTTGATAGGGTATGGCATAAAGGTTTACTTCATAAGATCTCTAGCTATGGTATAGCTGGAAATGTCTTCTCAATTATTAAATCATTTCTTTCTGATAGGTTCATAAGAGTAGTAGTTGAGGGGCAAAAATCAGAAGCTCACAGTATTAATGCCTGTGTCCCTCAGGGGTCCATCCTGGGCCCAACTCTTTTCCTGATCTACATTAATGATCTTCCAAATCACATCCTTACATCATTTGTAGACATTTATGCTGACGACACTATCATTTATGGTAGCACATCTAAGACAGTAAACGAGCAATTTCTCTCTAGTTCTCTCTCCTCTGATCTTGAGTACGTAGTACAATCGGGAAATGAGTGGCTGGTTACTTTTAATGCATCTAAAACCAAGCTTCTCTCTTTACATCATCAACATTCTAATCCACATTTGGCATCAATTGAAATGAATGGCTCTCGTCTTCAGGGGGCCTCAAGTTTTGACAAGCTTCTGGGCTTGACCATTACTCCTGATCTTAAATGGAACACGTACATCAAATCTGTTGCCAAGGCCGCTGGAAAAATGGTGGGATCTTTCTATTGATCTGGTAAATATCTCACTGCTGATGCTATTCTCTATCTATATAAGAGCCAGGTACGTCCAAGGATGGAATACTTTGCCACATCTGGGCAGGAGCTGCTAGAAAGGACTTGTCCTGCCTTGATAGAGTTCAAAATAGACTTCGTAGCCTCGTAGGAGATGTCCTTTTCTCCTCCTTGCAACCTCTATCTCACAGAAGAGATGTTGCGAGTTTGTCTCTGATGTATCGTTATTTTCATGGAAAGTGTTCGACTGAGCTTCAATCTATGGTCCCCCCTCGCCAAACTTTCACAAGAAACACTCGTCTAGCTGTAAACACTATCAATAATTCCCCCCACTCTTTATCTGTGCCTAAACCTAAACGTAGATTCCATGAACAAAGCTTATTTTTTAGAACTGCACGCCTGTGGAATTGTCTTCCGTTTTCCTGCTTTCCGGCTGACTACAATATGGTTGTGTTCAAGTCTAAAGTAAATAAGTTCTTGATGAGCCGTTCCATATAAGTTATCAAATTTACCAAATTTTCATTACTAATGATTACTATATTGTCCAATATCTACTGTACACTCTTTAACCCTTATCCTTGAGTGGCCTCTGGGCCTTGATAATGTGGTGATGCCTATGTAAAAAAAAAAAAAATGTATGCATATATGTATGCATATATATATATATATATTTTTATATATATATATATATGCATATATATATATATGCATATAGATACCTCTGATACCCTCTCTTCTGATTTTGAGTATGTGGTACAGTGAGGGAAGAGGTAACTGGTTACTTTTAATGTATCTAAAACCAAGTTCCTATCTTTATATCATCAACACTCTGATCCCCATCTGGCATCAATTGAAATGGATGGCTCTCGTCTTGGGGAGTCTCCATGTTATGACGATCTTCTGGGTTTGACCTTTACTCCTGATCTGAAATGGAACACATACATCAAGTCTGTTGCCCAGGTTGCTGGGAAAATGGTAGGGTCCTTCTACCACTCCAGAAGATATCTCACTACTGATGCAATTTTCTATCTGTATAAAAGCCAAGTACGTCCAATGATGGAGTACTGCTGCCACATCTGGGCAGGAGCTGCTAAAAACAGCCTATCCTGCCTTGACAGAGTGCAACGTAGACTTCGTGGCTTAGTGGAGGATGCCCTTTTCTCTTCCCTGCAACCTCTCTCCCACAGAAGAGACGTTGCGAGCTTGCCTTTGTTTTATCGTTTTTTTTTCATGGCAAGTGCTCGTCCGAGCTCCAATCTCTGGTCCCCCCTCGCCAATCTTTCACGAAAAACATCCATCTACCTGAAACCACTGTCAATAATTTCCCCCACTCTTTATCTATGCCTAAATTAAAACGTAGATTCCATGAACAAAGCTTTTTTCTTAAAAGTGCACGCCTGTGGAACTCTGTTCCGTTTGCCTGTTTCCCACTTGACTACAACTTGGATGTCTTCAAGTCCAACATAAACAAATTCCTGATGAACAACCCCCTTAAGTAAGGTACTTTCTCAAATCTCCAATACTAACGATTACTATGATACTATCCCATTGATTACTGTTCACGCAATAACCCTTATCCGCGAGTGGCTTCCGGGCTTTGATAAGTGGTGACCTCCATGTAAAAAAAAAACTGCATATTACTTAAGATTTTTACCCAGTTATAGTTGAGAGAGCATCCTACATCAGGGGATCAAATAAAGGACTCCCTTCAAAATTACTTGCAGGTTCTTGAGTCGAAAGAATGATTCCTTAATTTCATCATGAAGACCTATAAAGGTCGGAGTATACAAATGGCTGAAACGTTGTGAATATACTGCTCAAAATGAAAATCAAAATAATACAAATTTATTGGTCGATTATAGTAGAATAAGAAAATTGATGTTTAAAGATTGTACATTTTCGTCCTGACAGGTAGTTATGCCATTGTTTTAATTTTAATGTTATATCAATATTTAAATGTGATTATAATATAATTATTTTAATGTTAATAAATAATATGATTAATAATAATTATTATTAATATCATTACTTTAATTTTATATTATATTGTTTTTGAATGTAAATATTATATTATTATAATATTATATTATTATTTTCATGTTTATATTATGTTATTATTTAAATATTAATATTATATAGTTTAACTGTTAATATAAAATTATTATTTGAATATTAATATACTATTATTATTTTAATATAAATATTATATTATCATTTAATGTAAATATTATAATATTATTTAATTGTTTATATTATATTATTATTTTAATGTTAGTCTTAATTATTTTAATACTAATGTCATATACTTATTAAATATTAAGAGTATATTATTATTTAACTGTTAATATTATATTGCTTTTTTTTAAATGTACAGACTATATTATATTTTAATGTAAATATTTTATTATTAGTTTAATATTATGGTATATTACTATATTTATATTAATATTATATTATTATGTAAATATTATATTATTATTTTACTGTTAATATTATATTATTATTTTCATATTAATATTATACTATCATTTTAATGTAAATATTATATTTTATTTTAATCTAAATATTATATTTTTATTTAAATGCTAACATTATATTATTATATTAAGACTTAAATTATATTATTATTTTAATGTTAATATTATATGATAATTTTAATATTAATATTATATTATTATTTTACTGTTAATATATTATTATTTTAATGTTTTTTATCTATTATTATATTTACAGTATCATTATATTATTTTAATATTAATATTATATTATTATTTTAATATTAATACCATATTGTTATGCATATGTTTATATTATATTATTATTTTAATGTTAATTGTACATTATTTAACTGTTTATATTTTATTATTATTTAAATATAAATATCATACTATTATTTTAATGTTAATATTATATATATATTATACCTACATATATCATTAATATATATTATATATACATACATACTATATATGAATATATTATTATTATATATGCATATATTATTATTTAAATATAATTATTTAATTATTATTTAATATAAAATGTTACTATTGTTTTAATGTAAATATTATATTTTGTTTTTGTGTTAATATTATATTACTATTTTAATGTTAATATTATACTATTATTTAATGTAATTATTTTAATGTTTTTTTAATGTTAATATTATATTAATTTTATGTAAATATTAAATTATTTTTTATATAAATATTATAATATTACTTAATATCATTATTTAAATGTTATTTTAATGTTAAAATATTATTATTTTATGTTAATAATCTATTAATATTTTAATGTTTATATTATATTATGTAAATGTTAATATTTTATTATTATGTTATGTTTATATTTTATTATTACATTCCGTTTATATTATGATTTAAATATCAATAATAATTTTATTTTACTGTTTATATTATATCAATATTTTACTGTTATTCTTATATTATTTTTTATGGTAATATTATAGTTTTTATTTTGATGTTAAAATTATATTATTTTTGACTGTTAAAATTATATTATTATTTTACTGTTAATATTTATTATTTTACTGTTAAAATTATATTTTTATTTTACTGTTAATATTATTTTATTATTTTACTGCTAATATTATTAATTTAATGTTAATCTTATAGTTATATTTCACTATTACTATTACTATTATTATTATTATTATTATTATTATTATTATTTTATTCTTTTTTATATATATTATCATTTTAAAGTTAATATTATTTTATTTTTATTATGACCTTTTCAACAGTATACACGCTTGCATGTGGTTGGACTGCTGTCTGAGTATAACCTGTTTGGTAAATGCAATAACCATGTAAGAAGCATCAGTTTCTATTACCAGGAATATTGCATCATCAATAGAATTAAGAAATTCTTTCTCAATTTCCCTTTCAAAGTCATTAAATCTATTCTTTGTCTTCAGGTTGGGAGGCAATATTCTTCTGCCACCATTCATTTAATCTTGTAGGAAATGTTTAAGGTCTACTGAGAATAGTACGAGAATAGACTAACAGCACAGGATAAAATGTTCTTGTCCTTAGGGACTGAAAATCTTCTAAGAGACCCACATCCATCTGCGTTTAGTCTCACTCAGCTATAGATTAGATTCTATCCTAGCAAATTAATTGAATTGGTAGGTATGTTCGATTTATTTTCATTAAATATAAGATGGTGAAACTATGCAATATTTCCAAATTGCTTTTATGTTCTTTTGTCCACAGAAGCAGCTTTATTATATTAATAGCTGTCCCGATCCGTTGTTGCGCAGGAGTATTTGTACTTGCACCATTATTTCACAACAAAATAAAATGGCTGATATATTGCCTGAGCGAGAGTGTATGCATGTGTTAATGGATAGCTGGTGAGGTGCTTTTTTTTATAAATTGTATTGTCTAACAACTGCAAACAAGTCATAAGATATTCACTTTGGAACCCAAATTATATTTCTGCAGAAAATAAAACTATGTTTTATTAACATCAAATATTAATTCAGTGAGATACAATAAGAAAGAATAATTAATTTATGAAATATTTGTTTTCAAATTGCTATGACCATACAACGTCGATTGCATGTAAGCTAATGAATATATTGAGAATATATATGTTTTTATATCATGCCTCTGAAAAGAAATTTTTGTAAGTGCCAGGTATTCCAGAACTTTATGTATAAACTAAAAGAATACCCATACGAGCACGTGTCATATTGATTCCTTGAATAGAACATTTTGCACCACTTTGATTTGAGGAATCTCACAACTTCATATATCTATTAAGATTAGTATATTATTTATGACTTTAAACTTCGTGTATGATACATCCTAATTTCAGACAGAATTTTAGTGGTAGATATTGTAGAAAATCTCATTCCAACAACTTTATTGGTTATCTTCATTAGTAAAAGTGAAGAAAAGGAGAAGGTTAGTAGTAGCATGAGTCCATGTGCATGGATGGACACCGAAGGTTAGGCAGTCCTGTTGGAAGGGAAACAGGTCATGCATATGTGTTGAAGTTAGAGTCCCACAGTCGCCATAATGGATTCCTCTTGATAAAGTTGAACCCAGGGCCGAAGACCCAAATGGGTTCTGTTGTGGTCCAAAATTTAAGTTTGGAGATTGGTCCAAGTCCTGTGAAGTATGTTGTCAGTACCGATAGCTGAAAAGTAAGAGAGAGGGAGAGTTGCTGTGTGCTAACCTTTTTATAAACTCTTTCATGTGCTCAGCTTGCCTAAGGGATAGCCTTTAATTGTCTAAGGCTGAAGGGAAGTTGACTGCTAGCACCAATCAGCACTGTGCTTATAAAGTAGTAGTAGTAGTAGTAGTAGTAGAAGAATAAAGTATTATAATAATAATAATAATAAGTAGTAGTAGTAGTAGTAGTAGAATAATGTTATCCCCATATCATATAGCTGTTATTCAAAGGCTGTTTGGTACAATTTTTGCCTAATAGATTTGGAAACATTTAACTTTATTTACTGTTTAGCTTGTCTGACCAACTTCTGTCATTTTAACGTGTAAGTCTTCATTGAGATTCAACTCATCTTAAAGAATAATAAACTTTGTGGTAAAGCTATTTGTGAAGTCCTTCATAGAAAGCAGTAAAGGTATATAATGTTTACCGCAGCGTCTCAAGTGTCTGGTGCAGTCAGCAGCAGTATAACGTTGCAAAGACAGAGTGAGAAAGATACAGAGAGACATACAGAGAGAGAGAGAAAGAGAGAGAGAGGGGGGGGAGATTAACGACAGAAAGAAAGAGAAAGAGTGTTTGTGTGTGTAAGTGTATGTCTGTGTGTGTTAAAGACAGGTGCATCAGAAAAAAGAAGTCAACAAAAAGACTCTAAAAATCTAAATACCAATATTTTCATTTGTGATTTAACATTAGTTTTCGAGGAAATTGTTTTTCTTTCTCGTCCAGAATCGCTAAATTGAATAATTGTTTCCGGACAGATGTTTCCTTTCTTTGAAAAAAGACACTTCAAAATTTTTGTTTTCAAAGAATCTTACAATCAGAACAAAAGGTTTGCTCTTCAAGGGCTTCTAAGTAAATCTCATTGAGTGTAATCGTTCAATACCCTTTTTTTCATTAAGTCTAAAACGTACAAATCACAATATCTTTTGTCATAATTGTCTCCCTTTTTTGTTTCATGATTCAATCTGAACTTGAAACATTTGCAGTGTTTGACTCTGCACATTTGATGACATGACATATGGGAAAAATTAAAATGAATTCACAAAAGAAAAAAACTTTAAAATGTTGATTACCTTATAAGACAGGCACAGTACATTTTTTTTACATGGAGGTCACCACTTATCAAGGCCCGGAAGCTACTCGAGGATAAGGGTTATTGCATGTATATCAATGGGATAGTATCGCAGTAATCGTTAGTATTGGAGATTTGATAAAGTACATTTTTAAATAGATTTTGTAGGTTCAAAATTTTAACATAAACCTCTAACAAAATTGACATAATCACTGAGAAAGCCTTTATTGGTACAATAAAAAAAACTATCAGAGGAATCGAGTAATCTATTTTTTCAGATATTTACTGTTTTCATCACAATACATGAACTTTAATGAGTAGTGACAAAAAGTCATCTTAGTAACTTAATGTAATAATATCTTTTCCTTTCTTTTAGCACTTGTAATTTCCATCGGCTCACAAAATGTCACATTATAAAATGTATCAAATGCAAAAATGTCACATATGTCCATTATAAAATGTATTAAAAAAACTTTATTTTGTAGTCTAATTTTTTTGAAAACATTCTAGAAAAGGCACTGTGCTACTTGATGTAAGGAGCTAAATGGTAGGGGATCCCTACTAGAAAATACCAAAGCTATAGCTAGAAGGAAAGCAGTCAGTAGGCAGAGAGTTTCATAAGCTTGCAGTTCCTAAAAAAGAAACGAATGGTAGAGGAAGCTGTATTACAACGAGGTAATTGAATATCAAGTTGATGAAAGTGTGGTTGTTATTATTTTTATTTTATTATTATTATTATTATTATTATTATTATTATTATTATTATTATTATTATTATTATTATTATTAATAGTGATGAATGGATTGGTAATAATATTAATGGTAGGGATGGTGAGTTGGTAAATTTTGTAAAAGTAGCAGGACTGTCTCACCATAGATATCTATGTATTACTTTTTATTATATTTTTTATATTCTCTCTCTCTCTCTCTCTCTCTCTCTCTATATATATATATATATATATATATATATATATATATATATATATATATATATATATATGTATATGCATATATATATGTATATGTAAATATATATGTATATATATATATGTATGTATATATATATATATATATATATATATATATATATGAACGGAATGTATAAAAAAGAATACGAAAAGTATAAAAGCTTATAACTTTTCTTTATTCGTTTTCAATTGGTGACGTGCAGGAATACAAAATAATATTATGAAAAAAAAATTTTTTTTAACTTTTTTTACAGGTACATAATTTTCGACCGATCTTTCAGTCTTCATCGGTGTAGTGAAAGTGATGAGCATACACAGGGAAAAGGGGAATGGAAATATATATATTTATATATATTTGTGTATGTGTGTGTATATATATATATATATATATATATACTGATAGTCCTTAAGTGTCATTTACTATTAGATAAGTTATTAAAAATTACCTTAATTATTTAATTATCTTAAATTTCTTCCTTCACATTTATTCTATAATTTTTAAAAATTTAATAATTTCTAAAACTTTTTTTAAAATTTAATAATTCTTTTAAAGTTTTATTCATTTTATATTTATTTAAATTTTATCTTTAAATTTTATCTTTATCCTTATTTAATTTTAATTAATTTTATTTCGAATTAAATTAATATATTCATACTTTATTTCGTTATATATTTATTGCCGTTAATTGTCGTACCTTTATTTATATGGGGTTATGTGTTCGTTTAAATAGGACATTTACCTTTCAGAGAGTTTTTTTTTTCCATAACACACCCACCTCCGCTAAACATACATATATTTATTTTTATTTTACTAATTGATCATTGCTTATCAAGGTTTGGCAGCCACTCGAGGATAAGGATTAAAGAGATTTTCAGTTGCACAATAAACGCCATCATCAGAGGATTTGAGTGGCAACAATAAGTAGAATTACTTAGGAATTGATTATCTAAGAAGATGACTCAGCAAGTAGTTATTTACATTGAATATGACCATGTTGTAGTCGGCTGGGAAGAACTCCTGTCGTATTTTGTTCCACAGATAGGATGCGCTAGGAAAAAAATTGATCATGAGAGTTCTGTGGCGTTTGGTATAAACGGGGAGAGAGAGAGAGAGAGAGAGAGAAAGAGAGAGAGAGAGAGAGAGAGAGTTCTTTGCTGTGGGTACAGCTAGACGAATTCTTGTTCTGAATGTTTTACGGGGGAGGGGTCTGTAGAACACCTACCTTGAACATAATCTGATATGATATTAGAGAAACTAGCAGCATCTCTTCTGGACAAAAGAGGCTGAAGGAAACAGAAAAGAGAAATCTCCAACTAGAGTGCAGAAGTTGGTTTTACCAGCATGTTACCTTGCTTTTCTACATTGCCATAGCCAATTTTGTATGTGCATACAGACACACACATACACACACACATACACACACACACACACACACACACACGCGCGTGTGTGTTTAATATTTAATGTATCCACATAAAATATTTAATAATACAGATATCGAATTAAAAAAAAACTTTAATGCCTACTAGATACTATCCTCCAGTGTTTAAGGCCTCTCTGTATAGAGGTTTGTCAGGACAACCTAGCATGATGGTAATTTTCCCTATAAGTAAACTTTGACCAAATATTCAAAATCACATAGTATTCGTGGTATCGATATGGCTAAGCCACACTGGCTTTTACGAGAAACAGTGCCCCTTCTCCAAATGATGTTATTTCAAGTAATAGCATGTACCTGGATACTCCACCAGACTAGATGAATTATTGATCAAGAGATCACAACAAAGATATATAATAAGATATTTAAATGATTAATTGAGGAAAGGGAAATTCTGTTCTCAACTTCTTTACTAATTCAGTGTTTGAGAGATAAAGTAGAACTTTAATGAAATATATATTCGAATATCTATGCATCTCATATAGAGATTAAGTGTTAGCTCCAGGAAGGGGCTCCTGTATTATTTACTAGTAGGTTGTGTTGGATGATGAAGGACAGAACAGACATAACTGAATTTCTATTTTACTTTGTTCAACTTTATTGCTTTTGGCAAAACGTTTGGAACAGAGACTGAACTATTTCATGATGCGGGGGGGGGGGAAATATCTTCACTGGATGTAGGGATATTAATATTACATGCGTCTAGGTAACAATTAGGTGTGTGTTTATATTTTAAACAAGCTGTACCCGGCCACGCGTTGCTATGTGGCTCAATATGGTTAAGCAAATAAAAAGCAAAAGAGAGAAAGTGCATTTTTCTTATATACGTTATTTTCACAATACTTTTAGATACAAAATAGTTTTAGATTTCTGAGAATTTCAATTGAAGCAAATTGAAAAAAAAAATGTTTTTCAATTTCATTTTTCACATTTTTTTAGTCAATTTATTAAAACAAATGTTGGCTTCTTAGAAGGAGTAAGTTTAATATAAAATGCTTAAAATTCAGAAAATGAATAGGATTATTTTAGCAAAGGACAAGACGACAAACAAGATAACTTGATAAAAAAAAAAAATCGAACGTCTGAAAACTTCAGAAGTATTTTCTTCCTCTTTACCTGAGAATTTTACAACAGAAAACCTTTAATTAACTGGTGAACAGTTTTCGAGCGAAGGAGCGTTTTATATATGTTTGTTTGAATTAAAATTATGTTTCCACATTAAATAGTTGATAATTTGTAAAAACACGAAAATGAATTTCAAAACCTGCAGTAATTGATGAAATGCGTTAAATGATTGAAACCAAACAAACCAACATTTCTGAATGAATTCTTGTTAATTATAAACCAACAAAAATACCTTCTCCAATAAACTCTCATTGCAATTGAATTCCAGCACAATAACTTTTGTTATCGTGTGAAAGATATACAATTTGAATACTAAATGAGTCCAAATGTATCGTCATACATTGTTCACATTACAGAAATTTACCGATTTTTCAGGTTGTTTATGTGTAGGAAATTACTTTAGCTGCTATAACATAGTTTCTATTTCTTTCACATTAATGATGTTTGGAAAGGCATGAGTTTGCAAATTACTCTCCCTTGCAAATTACACTTAAATAGCAAAGTAGTTGAAATTCCTTAACCTTGGCATTTGTTAATAAAACAGATTGTAATAGAATGGTTCTTTCAGCAAATCCAGTAGAATACGAGGGGGTGCAATAAGTAATGCCCACTGACCCACTTCCCATAGGAGTAAAGCAACGAAACTTAGCACAGTTATTAGTCTTTCTCTACCTAGAAACCACTCAGAGTTATGCATTTCTCCCATCGTTTGATGCAGCTCTAGAGACCGTTTTTGTAGAACACCCTAGGTTGGTCCTCCAACAACGATGTGACTTCAGAAATCAAGGCTGTGTCATCTGGGAAACGCTTTTCTTTCAAAAAAAAAACTACATGGCTGGGAAGAGGTGAAAGTCAGAGGGTGCAAGGTCAGGAGAGTAGGGAAGATGGGGAAGGATTTCATAACCACATGCCCGTGCTTCTGATCTGGCGACATGCGAGTTGTGGACTGGAGCGTTGTCCTGCAGGAGGACGGTATCTTTGCAGATCTTGCCCTGCCTCTTGAATTTGATAGCTTCCCTTAATTTCCTCAAAAGTGAAGCATAATAGGCTCTTGTAATTGTGGTACCCTTTGCCAGGAAATCTGTCATCACTACTCCGTCCTGGTTCCAGAAGACTGTGAGCATGACCTTGCCAGCAGAGGGCTGCACCCTTGCCTTCTTTGGAGGTGGTAAGTCCAAGTGCTTCCACTGCATTGACTGGGCTTTGGTCTCTGGATCATAGTGATGGACCCAGGTTTCATCCCGTGTAATCAGTCTTTTGAAAAACTTTGACTCATCTTCTTGGCACATCTCCAAATTCATCCTCGAGCACTCAATGCGTTCTCGCTTCTGGAATGATATGAGCAACCTGGGAATCCATCTGACAGACGCCTTATGCATATGCAAATGATCATGAATGATAGTTTCTACAGACCCTGTATTAATCTTGACATCTTGAGCTATTTGGCGAATAGTAATGCGCCGATCTTCCAAAATGGCAGCCTCAACTTGATGGACATGCCTCATCAATGGCAGAATGGGAGCGACCAGGTCTGGAAGCGTTTTCCACAGACTTCCGGCCATGTTTGAATTCACGATGCCAGCGTTTTACAAGGTCATATGATGGGGCATTATCACCATAAGTTTTTTTCATTTCATCAAAAGTCTCCTGTGGTGTGCGTCCTTTCAAATACAAAAACCGGATAAATGCCCGACATTCAACAGGCTCCATTTCACGCCTGACTCAGTTCAAACACCTGTAAAACAGAAACTACAATTAATTCAGAGCTGTAATTTGCCACATAACTCGTAGAGATATAAATCATTGCACATGCAAAATTTCAGCTAGATCAGACAACTGGAAGTGGGTCAGAGGCATTACTTATTGCACGCTCCTCATATAAAAGGATCATGTACTTCTCTACATACAAATTAATTGCAATTTTTTTTCGATAAAAAACTGTCCAGCTTTACATTAATGTTGTGTTCTTCAAGACTTGTCAAATTGCACCAGTTATGTAGTAGAGGGTAGGCAAGACAATATTACATCGTGTTCTTCTGCTCTTCACATTCAGAGATGGTTGGATCAGTTTTTTAAGCCCCATCTAGTCAAAGGAATTTTTGATCGGTACATTTTCATTCTCATGCACTTCAATAATGAGGGTGCTGTACTGTTTTATAAATTCGAGAACTGATCTACAAAGTCAATAACACATGTCTCGAGAACGCTACTGTCTGCAAAAAAAAATTACAGTCAAATTGAAAATGAGTTTAGCAATAATTTATACTCAAAGAATTGAATATTTGGTTCGATAACATCAACTTACATGCCAAATCGACTACAGCGTTAGGGTGTAATTCTATTGAGTTATACTTTTAAAATATAATATGTACCTTCAAAGAAGATAGATAATACTGATGGTTTATCAAGATTGATGCCTAAATATACTTAACCATTCAAAGAACCATTAATAATATTGCTAATAAACAAAAGCGAATTGTCGAGTTTGTTATGCAATACAATTAGAGAACTTTTACTTTGCAAAAGAAAATTCTCAAAGAATTTCCCATAGGTCATCCAGGAATTTCATGAATAAAATCTTTATTGGGAAGTTACACTTATTGGCCGGGGATGAACCAAGACATAAATTTCGGTGAAACATTACAGAGCATCCTACTGGCAGCAAGAGATTTACCGGTAAATATTGAAACATTGCCCAAGACAGATGTCCCATGAACTCGATTATATATCAACTATGCAGTGCCCATAAATCGATCATATTACTTGATCATTGTGGACAGTTTCACTCATTAGACAGAAGTTATTAATTGCAAACATTTGATTACAACAAATACAATAAACGCATTTAATGAAATGCTTAATTATTTGGACTCACAAAATCTTTAATCACAAACAATGCAATCCAGTTTACATGGAGAGAATTTAACGAATTCTTGAAATCACTGTCTGTTGATTATGTGGCAACGTCAGTATACAACCCAAGATCGAACAAACAGACAGAAAACATATGTGGACACATTTAAACGAGCTTGGATAAAGAATCAATGTGTGAACACAAATGAAAGAAGTATTCAGAAACTTTGGGCAGTTTACAGTTAATGTTCCTATTTACTTGCCTTCACACGAGAGCAGAGTAAGACACAAGGTCAGTTTTTAATGGGTGGAACATCCAGTTCTTCAAAATGGGGCACTCTGAATTAAAATTGTCTCAATCATGAAGGATTTCTCCTCCACTGACCGATGACAGAAAAGGTGAAATCTAGCATCAGAACAGACACTTCACTGTGTTCTTGTCCTGAAGGACAAAAATTAATGTTTGCAAGAAAAATACCCTGTGTTTGATAGGTTGTGCTTATCCTGACAAAGAAACCATCAAAAAATGAAAAACAGATGACTTAAGTTTTCAAGAACTTTAAGGCTGCAATTATATATTGGGAATGAAGAATAGTAATTCAAAGAATTGGATAGGTTATATATACTATAGAGGGGGACAAATTTGCATGCAAAAGATATTGAAATCAATTAAGACCCAGACACACTACAGAGGAAAATTTTGAAGAGATTCCAATGAAAGTTTATGTTTGAAATTCCTGTCCCTATATGATTCAACATTCTCCAATGGTTGGTTGGTTGGTTGGTTTTTGTTTTACGGCATATCAACCCTTTTCGGGTTATTTAATACCGAATCCAAAGATTTTGAAGAAAAAAAATTTTTAATATAATATATTTGTTGTTTTCACGTCGGTTTCTATTCAACCCATAGTTGGGACCTTAACAGGTACTACCACTCCGGGTCAGAGTGGACCTGGGAGCAATGGTAATTAAAGGGTGGCTCCACACTCCCCAAAGTCCGCAAGCTGGGGCCTCACCACTGGATATAGTTTAAGGTCATATCCAGGACTCCCATTGAGGGACTTTTACCCTCTGCAGGGGGAAAGTCGGCGTATTCTAATGCCCCACCGACAGGGCCCACATTCTCCAATGGAGGTATCCCCAAATCAAGACCATACATACAGTATGTCAAACGTCGCCGTTGCTAGGAGTTTTGAGAAGAAAAACTTAGAAAAAAGTTAACAGATCCTAAAATGAAAAAAAAATATTAAAGCTAAATTTCATGGTAAAGTGTAGCTCAAGGGGGGGGGTAATGTAATGAATATGAGAACATCCAGATTCTTACTGCTTACAAGAATATGATTGGCTGATTAAATCATAAATGCAAACTAGTTGAGCCACTTGAGAGAGACGTTGAAAGGTACATCGAAGCCTCGGCAAAGAATGCAAGCTTCAACCAGGAATATTTGTTCAGTAATACAACTTACTAGATTATTACTCTAAACTGTAGAAAAGCACACTCAGCTACTTCAAACGAATATATCCTTTACTTAAAACATATCAAATGGTATAATTGAATACATTTTGTTTAACATCAATTGTTTCTTATATAATTTGCTTCACTCATCCGTATAGATGTTTGCCTTTTCATAGGTTATTGCATAAAAATATTTTTTATGTATATTTTTATTACTTTATTTTTATCACTTTATTTTTATCACTTAATTTCTTTGCCATTAGCATATTAAGCGATGCTCTTTGTGCAAACCAACCGAGCGTAGGCATTTGGACGATGTCAAAACATTGTTAGTTCACTACCCGCGCAGCAGCAGCCGATTAGCGTAATGGTGAGAATCCTTGACTGTCGCTTGAGCGGTCGAGTTTCAATCTTGGCTTGAGGTAGTCGCCTGTCTAGCTGCACTGATGAGCTGTGATACAGCGAAACAGTACTGTATGTTGATGACTATATATGTATATATATACATTTTCCATGTTTTATCCTGTTGTGCCTCTTAGCCTAACGATTCCCTATAGGGATGAAAGACAGAAGCCTCTGTGCAGCTTAATTGCCATATATATTTCCATATCTTACTGCCTAGCTCTAATTACGCATTGAGCAATGTTGAAATAAATACTAAAAATCGATACACAAAATATTATATCTCTTTATAACATTTTATATGGATACATGAAATAAAAAAAAAAATATATATATATATATATATATATATATATATATATATATATATAGTCATGCACATACAGTACTGTTTCGCTATTTCACAGCTCATCAGTGCGGCTAGACAAGCCAGGCTCGAAACACAATCGCCCACATGACAGTCGGAGCTTCCAACCGTTGCTCTATACAGCTGCTGCTATGCGGGCAGTGAATTAACAATGTTTTTACATTGTCCAAATACCTAAATTCAATTTGTTTACACAAAGAGCATCGATCTCAAATGCCTATTTATACAAACTGCCGCTTTTTACAGTGCTTGATTTGTTTGTTTATTTACAATCAAATATTTTACATATATATATATATATATATATATATATATATATATATATATATATATATATATATATATATATTGTAAATAAACAAACAAATCAAGCACTGTAAAAAGCGGCAGTATATATAAATAGGCATTTGAGGAGATCGGTAGCGGGTACTGATTCCATGGGCCAGAGGATGGAACTATCGACTAAACTTGATGGTTGTAGGTTCGTGCTCTGGTGTGGGATTGATAATAATCTAGCCACAGTGAAGAGCTGTCGTACAGTGAAACAGTCTGTCTGTGGATGGCTATTATTTCCTTACGTGATTTTACCCACCACTTGCTTGGCGTAATGTAAAGTTTTTCGTTAGTAGATAAACAAATAAATCGAGCACGGTATAAGTGGCGATCAAATGTTTATATGAATTGGCATTTGAGCAGATCGTTTGTAGGCACCGATCCCATGCGCCAGAAAATAGAATTGCCAATTATCGACTAGATGGTTGTAGGCTCGAACTCTGGTTTGGGATTGGTGCTCATGTAGTCGCGCGGAAGAGCTGGGATACAGCGAAACAGTTTGTGGATGACTACGATATATATATATATATATATATATATATATATATATATATATATATATATATATATATATATTATGAAAAAAAATTAAATTAATTAGAAAACTTTTTTAAAAAAGTTTTTTAATTAATTTAATTTTTTTTCATAATATTATTATTTTGTATTCCTGCAAGTCACCAATTAAAAACGAATAAAGAAAAGTTATAAGCTTTTATACTTTTCGCATTCTTTTTTATTCATGTATATATATATATATATATATATATATATATATATATATATATATATATATATATATATATATAACATTAATAATAAATATATATATATATATTAAAAAATGTATAACTTTTTCTCAACAAAAAATTAGGCCGATCCAGTTGAAATTGTAGATGGTCCTTGCTATAATAAGCAGGAGCAGAATAAGAATAGTGGTATTTTTTATAGATAATTAATTAATACGGATTACTCACCAAAATGCAACATTTATGCAAGAGGTTTACTCTGAAACGTCTGCACCAGTCCAAATGAAATCAGTGAACTGAGTAGTATGTTATCCGTTCCAATCAAATTTAGAGATTAATACAATTAATTCATATTAGACAACACAAAATACAATATATATATATATATGTATATATATATATATATATATATATATATATATATATATATATATATATATATATATATATATATATATATATTGTATGTTGGGTTCAGAAAGTTGTTAGATGAGATAAGTAATTGGTACCATCGGTTTCAAGCCGGAGAATCGGAAGCGTTTTAGATATCCATATCTACTATTTTCATCAAATACTCATTACAAAAAAAAATATTAATAATCATAATCCCCCCCCATAGAAATGTACGGCGAATAGCAATAGCCCCGTTGTTGAGCACTACCGGGAAAGAACATTAAAAAAGGAAGAAAATAATTACTTCTTTAAAGTAACCGGAGATGGAAAAATATACGTTAAATTACTCCAATAAAAATATACAAAAAAAAAGATGAGTATGGCTGATGAGAGTTTGATATGAATATCTAAAACGGTCCTAATTATCGGGCTTGCAACCGACAGTACCAATGATTTGTCTCATCTAACAACTTTCTGTACACAAAATACAAAATATAAATACGCTCTTATTTTTCGGATTTTCCTTGTAATTAAGCAATCTGCTGGATTACTTTTTACAAAAAAAACTAATTATATATATATATATATATATAAGTAGGTTGTAGTTTGCTTGAAGCATTGTTGAAGAAAATTATAAGGTAAAATTAAAAGCCAAGAACAATGCGGGATTTTCTTTTTATATAGAGTAAAATTAAATGTAAACAAAAGAAATAAAGTTCTTTTTTTTGTTGTTTGTTTTTTCTTTTTCACACAAATTTTAACTCTAAACAACAGTAATTTTTTTTTCTGTTGTATTCAATGGTGATATAAATCTCAATATATTTCAGACTTATTAGTCCATTTTCAAGAGAAGACAACGGAAGAGTGTTCAAAATTGGAAAAGTAGCCGCAGAGTTTGCCACGTGATACCGCGAAATATAGAACAAAAAATGACGTTAGGAGAACGTTAAAATAAATCAGTTGATGTTTGAAATACTTGTTGCGTTTGTGAATCAAGGGAGATGACTATTCAAGCAAGTTTTTTTTTTTTAATTATTGTTTTTCTTATATTTTAAACTTATATTATAAAAGCGGAGCTCAATTCCAGTCTATTGTTTAGTGTGGGAGTATTTTTTGAAATAATTAAAGATTCGGTCTAGAGAGAGAGAGAGAAGAGAGTGAGAGAGAGAGAGAGAGAGAAATATGGTGAGTCGAGTTGATCCTCTCTCTCTCTCACTCTCTTCTCCCTCTCTCTCTCTCTAGACCTTTTTCTTTTCTCTTTCTCTCTCTCACCCTCTTTATCTACTCTCTCTCTCACCCTCTTTCCCTGACGTCTATGCTGTTACGACCACCACCAAACCGGAAATGACATTTTTTTTAAATTGAAGCTAGACAATCGAAAGGAGAGGATGACTTTCAAAAATATCGGTGAAATGTACACACACAGACAGACACACAGAAAGATACACAGGCACGTTCACATGTACATATAATAGCATGGGTGCCCGGCATTGCCCGGGTGTTTGGAGGTGTATGCTGAGCAAAAAAAAAAAACGGTCAATTTTGTTAACTTTGACCCTATTATGACCCCTTAACATTTATTGTTTTGGGCTCAAATCAAGTTATTAAATTAGACCCATGTCCAAAGAACCTATATCTAAAATTTCAAGTGTCTAAACCCAAAATTGTCGGAGGAGTTTGGTAGAGTTCTCAAAGGTCAAATCGTTGAACTTTGACCCGTTTAACAGCCAAATTTCTGACCGAAAACGGATCACATTGATTTTCCCCAATCCCAGTACGCGCTATATCAAATTTCGAGTCTGTAGACTAAAAATTAACAGAGTTATTGCGTAGGGAAATGTACACAGACATACAGACACACAGACACGTTCACTTTTATATATATATATATATATATATATATATATATATATATATATATATATATATATATATATTAATGAAAACAAAGGGATGTAGTGTTTGCCTGATATACACAATGGTAAACTTCAAACTAATATAAATAACAGTATTTATATGTAGAAAATGTAATCCCAACCGAATTAAAAAAGCTTAGTACGCAATTTCTTATATATATATATATATATATATATATATATATATATATATATATATATATATATATAGAATAAATGACAAAAAGTTATATTTCAAAATTCATGATGTTGACCATCTTATAATTTATTCCTTTAATTCAATTGACTTATACAATTCTTGACAGTATCTGTTTCGTAGCGCAATATAAATAACTTCATTCTAACAATTAAACTATTTAGCTTATACATTTGGAACCACTTATCAATCAATTAATAATCACTTGTTGCATCATATGCATTTTATTTTTAGATCAATATTTGGAGTTTGATTACCGTAAATACATTTTTAATATGATTATTACCATTTAGTTTTTTCTAATCCATAAAATACTTACTTAACAAATTCAAATTTACCATCTATAAACATTACTATCAAACTAAGTAATATGATGATCCATTTCTATTCCCTATACTAATTTAATATTTAATTCTCCCTCCACTCCTAATTGTATAATATCGATGTACACTCTTTTTTATCATTCCAAAGTAAAATAATATATTATGTGTAATATATTAACATAATTACCTTCATTGTTCATATTAAATATTAATTTGGATATATTTTGCCATCCTATACGCTATCATTATCTAAATTCATTAGGCCTATACGACAAGGTTATAAAGTTTTATTTATTCTGTTTACTTTCATTAGCTAATTATATTTATATAAAATATTTATCTTCATAGGGAAAATACTTAAAATTATGCTATTAAGGTAGTTACATATGCATATACATACATATCACACACACATACATACATATATACACATATATACAAGTTACATATATACACATATATACAAGTTAGAAAAGCATTTCATCGAAAGCATGAAAATTGTTAAACAAAATGTTTTTATTATAGGCTTTAAAAATAAAGGTACAAGATTCAATTTGAAATTTATTTATCTTCAAAGTTCACTTTTATAAATTTTACAAAGTAAGGTATAAACATTTAATACCTTACTTTGTAAAATTTATAAAAGTGCACTTTGAAGATAAATAAATTTCAAATTTAATCTTGTACCTTTATTTTTAAAGCCTATAGTAAAAACATTTCGTTTAACAATTTTCATGCCTTGGATGAAATGCTTTTCTAACTTGTATCGTATCTTTTTAAGATTATATTTTATTTAATTTATTAATTTGGATTAAAAAAAATGAATGTTGTTTTGCATGTATTTATAAAAACTCTCCTACTCTCTATTTCAGTTTGTATTTCTCCTCACACCACAACTCATTTTTGCAACCCTCTCTTTGTGTTATTACAGGTTTGAATATTCTCTCTGTTTCAGTTTGTATTTCTCCTCCCACCACATCTCTTTTTTTGCAACTCCCTCTTTGTCATACATGTCTTAATAATGAGAAAATCTGAATTTTTTAACAAAAACCTAAAAATAACTTTTTTTGATTAAATTTTTTAAAACTTCTTTCAGAATAGAAAATCTTTACAATTTAATAAGAAACATATTTCATATAGGCTTCATTAAAAATATTCAGTAGATAACGAGAAGAATAGAGATGAAAATTTCAAAAGGACTGTATAACTGGTTATGCTCAATAGTAGTCCTCGCCAGCAAAAGTCTTTGTTATTGTTATTCTATTATTATTATTAAAAACATTTTGTGTCCTGCTCTTTCGCGCAAGGACTAATATATATATACACACACACACACACACACACACACACACATACATATATATATATATATATATATATATATATATATATATATATATATATATATATATATTCCTCTAATCTATTTTCCAAATTATTTATTTAAGTCCATTCGTTATTTACCAGATCTAATTAAACCACTTATAAATTACTATTATAGAATTTAATACTCTTTATATTATATCCTAACATGATATTTTGAAATCATATAAATAGTACAATATAAACATTTCTATCCTTCCCTTTTTACTTACTATTTAAATTATCCTTAAAATCAATTGTTATATTTAATTTAGATTTAATTGTTTACCTAACGTTTATTAAGGTTAGGTAAACAATTAAATCTAAATTAAATATACTTTAAAATTATTATTTTCATTTTTATTCTCAACCTTATTCATTTACATTTTAGTCTCAATAAATCCAAATTAACTTTACTTACTAAGTACATACAATTCAATTTCAATTTTATAATTTTACTAATCAGGTTTAAATCGTGATAATACATATTTTGATTTATGTAAACAGTTTTGAATTACTTCCTGTCGTTTGTTAAGAAGGTTTTCTTTAGATATTATTTATATGATACGATTCGAGATTGCAAAGGTTACATCGGCCCGACTTGTTTGGTGAGTATTTAATTTTAATTTTAACCATCTCAAATCATACTTCAATTCTTTTGATGGATTGATTGTTGCTATTTCTTCTGATGAGTTAAGGGCATAATTCATTCACTGATTGATATAATAATTAAGTGATTTATTTTGTGCTACGAAACAGATACTGTCAAGAATTGTATAAGTCAATTGAATTAAAGGAATAAATTATAAGATGGTCAACATCATGAATTTTGAAATATAACTTTTTGTCATTTATTCTCTATATTGCTCTGTAATTACATTGAGCTTCATAAATAAGGATTGATATATATTATAATAAAATATATTTCTACAGAAATATATATATATATATATATATATATATATATATATATATATATATATATATATATATATATATACTAGCAAAAGTACCCGTCATTGACTGGGTTCAAAAACAGCCTACAGAAAATGGACTCTGATTTATGAAAGTATGATAGGTTATGAAAAGGAAGGGTTGTAAATTTGGGTTGAATTTGGAGGTATTACAACCAAAGCAAAATATGATGGAAGTAAAAATAAAATAGATAAACCCCATAATTTATTATACCATACCTGTTCACACTGAAACACTTATCACAATATTCTGTGGATCTATATTAAAAAACCTTGTTAAACTTTGTGACATATTTCCATTCTATGAAGATCAGGCGTGAACGAACGCCCCATAATTTTATTATACCATATTTCTTCAAACTGAAACATAATTATCAAAGTATACTTACACAGATAGATATGAAAAGTCTTTATTAAAGTCTGTGCCTATTTCCATTCTATGGAGGCCAGGCACGAACGCAGACAACACAATTTTATTATACCATCCCTATTTAAGTTAAAACATACTTATCAAAGTATTCTTATGTACATATATATCAAAAACACTTGTAAATGTTTTTTAAAAAAATTTTATTTCCATACTTTGTGGAGCAGGCGCGAACGCAGACCCCACAATTTTAATGAATCATCATTATGTCAGATCAAACATACCCATTCCTGTGTCTCGATACATCTTCTATCATTATATGTAATCAATTTTTTAAAATAGTCAACCATATAGGAGCCTATTCGTGACCAGACACACACACACACACATTCAGCTTTATATATATATATATATAAATGACAACCAGATAAAAAAATGAGCAGCTTCCTTAACAGGAATGGTACAAAGCTGCATAAAAAATAAAGAAAAACAAGTTGAGGTCAAAATTATGTTTTTGACAAAATGCTCTATCCTTGATACTCATCTGTTTATTCATATTTCCAATGCTAATGGACGTCGAATAAGTTCAATTATGATTCCTGATGCAATACACAAAGGACTCCATTAATTATCCTGTAATAAATATTGATACTCTCTTTGTTTGTTCAATTAACAAAAGAATTATAGGGTTTTTAACATCTTTATTCGGATTACATTTGATTGCTATTGACATGTGCACATCTGATCTTCTGTTATCTTTACGTTAATCACCTGTTTACTTATTCACTTACTTTTCTTCACTTTTTTTTTCTACAACTGTTGTTCACCATCAGATTCATCAAGATTCGTTCATAAACTTACTTCCGGTATTTCATTAATAACTTTGAATAGGATTTTCATTAATATCCCCTACTTCGTCCCACATAAATGATACGTATCTTCAAGGACACGACATAAACCCTGATTCCTATCTAACTTTTCTCTTTTTTATCTTCCAATACTACCTCTTTTCTTTCCAAACTTCGAAATTATCTTTCATGTTTTCGGCTCTTAAAACAACCCCAGAAAGCAGTCACACTCTCAACCGATGAATGTGTACATATATTTTTTTTTTTTTTTTTGGTAAATAAACAGCGCCAAACCTTTAATAATAATAATAATGTTAAGTAGGTGTTACCCATAAAGTGAATTTAGTATTTTGGTAACTGAAACTAGTTTATAGACTAAACCAAGAGGACTATAGCCGATCCCCATTCCACCCCACCTAATGTTGGCTTTGTGTCAGATCTTATTTTCTAAAGAAAATTTACTGTGCACTTTTTGTAAAATGTTAAAGATAAATAAATATGTATTTACTGTCTAAATTATTTGTCATCAAATTTTTATGTCCGACTTTATTTTCTGTAAGTCTCAGTATTTGGCCTCTCACATTGTTTGAAATAACTATTTCTTTACCCTGCCTTGTTAAAGTGTGAAATAAAATTGTATTTTGCTTGCTATGCTTTATTTAGAACTAGCCTAGGTGCCCGGCGTGCCCGGGTGTTTGGAGGTGTGTGTTGAGCAAAAAAAAAAAAAAAAAAGTGGTAGTAGGCTGGCAGGCTCGAATCCGTACCACGAAGGAGAAAAAAGAACGTGACGTCTTCGCCGTTGTGTCCATCGCCAAACCGGAAGTGGCAGAGGTTTAAATTAAGGCTCCTCAATCGAAAAGAGAGTATGACTTTCGAAAAGTGACCCCTCCTTGTAGAAAAAGGCTCATTTGAGGGTGAAGTAATTAATGTTCTTAGCCAATTCTTTTTATATTTGTTGTCCGAAGGGTCGCGCTTCGAAACGATACCAATCTTGTGAAAATCTATCGCCTCTGTCGAAAGTTTTAGACATACATACATACATACATTTAAACAGACAGGTAAAATTTATATTATAGATAACATTTCGGTACTGATCCAAAATCTGACCCAAACTCGCATCGGCAGTTAACCGTAAATTGCCCAAAAAAAGCAGCTGGAAAAGCTGACACGATTAGCCAATCAGTAATCAGCTTTCAGTATACAACAAAATTGCTTTTGTTACTAGATTATGGCTGCTTACAGTAAACTGTCGAAGATGTCGACATGACCTTTGATCAGGTTATAAATCAGTACCAACATTTCTCTAGTTTGTTTTAAGTTTGAAATATCATTTACTTTGGTCTGTCACGTTTAAATATGAAATGGCACATTTTTGGTTTGCGCCACTTAAATCTAAAATAGCATGTTTAGTTTGTTTGTTGCACTTACAGGGTGGAACGATGCAAGTGTCGCCCTAAAGAAAATAACACTACAGATTTATTTTAAAACTTTTATCGAAAAAATCAATTCATGTAAATTTATTATGTAGTAGAGCTGACATCTATTAAATGTAGCCACCTTCAGCCTCAATCACCACCTCAATACGAGTCCAGAACTGGGAGTATACCTTTTCTATAAGTGCTGGTGGAAGCTGAACAAATACTCAGTGGATGCCGGCGATCAGACTGGCTTTGGTGGTGTGCGAAGTCATGTTGGTGATGGTCTCGACATAGGAACAAATGAAGTAGTCCAGCGGGTTCAGGTCGGAGGAAGAGGGGCAGTGAGAAAGGGTACAAAGCACTTTCTGAAGCCAACCTTGAGTCTTTTTGGATTTGTGGGCCGGCCTTCAGTCCTTCTGCCACACACAAGGCCTGTACACAACTGGCCAACTAGTAAATGGTCTACAACAAAAAAAAAAAAAAAAAAAAAAAAACGGTTTTCATAAAACTGAAATGAAATCATGTCATCTTTATTAGGGTGACAATTTTATTTATGTAATATTGAAATTATTGTTTACTTTAGTCTGTCACGTTTATGATTAAAATAGAATTGATATCTGCATACCAAGCTTATGTTTTAAATAGTATTTAAATATGTCCAGTATACTTTGACTTGTAAAGTTGAACTATAATTGTTATGTTGTAAAATGCAAATCAAATGGACACACCTTAAGAATGCCCGTTCGGATTTCATTTCAAAGAAATGTAAGTCTATTGTCTATGTAAAACTATTTATTTATTCTCCTAATTTACAGTGAATATATGCATATATATGTAGACATCATATAACATAGTACCTAGTGTAGCATTCACCTAGGGTCGGTTCCAGGAAAGGAGGGAAATTTTAGAAAATATAAAATTCACAAGAGCTTCCCAATAATATGTATATTTCAGTCAGGGAAGGTGATTGTGAGGTTTTGCAAGCTTGCATCATCGTCCTTCCCCAAACACAACGCCCAAAATGGTCACCCACAAAAAAGAAACAGAAACAGCATTATATGTAATATATTGCTAAATATAAATTCGCATGTTTATTTTTTCATATATATATATATATATATATATATATATATATATATATATATATATATATATATATATATATATATATATATATATATATATATATATAGCATTTCTGCTTATAATCAATAAGAATTCTGCAATATATATAATAGTTATGTGTATTTTATAACCGGGCAATGTCGGGCGGCCTGCTAGTGTATATATATATATATATATATATATATATATATATATATATATATATATATATATATAAGAAAAAGTAGTTCATAAAACATTTTAAAAAAGCACTTTGAAACAGAGTTTAAAAAAATATTTAATTTTAAAAAGGAAGCACAAAATAAGTGGATAGTCCTTATCTTTAATTTTGGATTTTTGGATTTTACCGTTATTGGACATTTTACCCTTCACCAGACAATCCATTAACGTGAAATCACCTTTTTCTTAACCCCATTCCCTCTGCTTCACTATTTGTTACCAAGTAAGATCTATGACTAACTTGTAGTTTCATTAAATATTTTGCAAGCAAAATCCGATCCAGCATTTTGCTAAATCCTACCCTCTGATGAGAAGGAAAGTATTTCTTTGAAACACCACGGAGTAAGGACTATCCACTTATTTTGTGCTTCCTTTTTAAAATTAAATATGTTTGTAATTCTTTTTCAAAGTGTTTTTAACATGTGTTACTAACTACTTGTTCTTATTATAAGCTCTATTTCCTACTATCATTTCAGCTCGGCGTTGCTCGGGTGTTTGGAGGTGTATGTTGAAAAAAACAAAAAAAAAGGGGGGGGTCAATTTTTAAAAAACTTTGACCCATATTATGACCTCTTAACATTTATTATTTTGGGTTCAAATCAAGTTATTAAGTTATATCCATGTTCAAGGAATCTATATCTAAAATTTCAAGTGTTTAGACCCAAAATTGTCGGAGGAGTTTGGTAGAGTTCTTAAAGGTCAAATCGTTGAACTTTGACCCCTTAATAGCAAAATTTCTGGCCGAAAATGGATCATAAAGATTTTCTAAAATCTCAGTACCTTGTATATCAAATTTTGAGTCTGTAAACTTAAAATTGACAGAGTTATTGCGTAGGGAAATGCACACAGACATACACAGAGATACGTTCACTTTTATAAATATAATTTCGAGTCTGTAGACTGAAAATTGACGTTAAATACAACATGTCTAGAATACCCCCCCCCCCCCCGAGGAGAAAAAAAATTTAGGATTAATGCTTTACTCTCTCTATAAATATAAACGAAAAGATCCCTCCCACCATAACCAATTCTCCCACTTCTGCTATAGCAGCGAAACTCGAATGACAAGTGTCAGTGAGTGAAAAACTTTCCAACGTAATAGATGCCTTTTTGCAAAGAAGAAATCAGTTTAATGAATCTCTGAACACGTGGAAACTCCGGACCGGTATCTTTAAAATTATTTCAGTGATAAATTGTCATAGTTTCTTTATTTGAAGTGTCTCTTGGGAAGAAGAAAAAAATGAACACTCTTAAATGGAAATTACAGTAACCTGTATCTATTCCATTTTTTCATTCGTAATTATGGGAGGGGAATTTATCTTCAAATATCTTAAATTTCAAATTAAAGCGACAGATTTATACTAAGTAAATATTAATAAGTCCTTACATCCCCCGATTTTTTTTTAAATGGAGAGACAACACATTGTGGATGCGTTATCGGCAAAATTGACCACATCCTGTCTGCTCATCCTTCGGCTAACATTCGAATTTGCGGTAACTTACATTGCCATAATGTGGAATGGCTGACCCACTCAAATAAGACCAATGACGAGGGGGCTTCTGCCAGAATTTTGCCACTGCCTATGACCTCACTCAGATTGTTCACGAACACACCCATGTGCCCGATACTACTGATCAGTATGCAAGCCTTCTAGACCTTTTCCTCACAACTTCCCCTGAGCTATGTTCATGTTCCATTCTATCTCCTCTGGGATCCTCTGACCACGCTGTTGCAGCAGTTAAGATAAAAAATGAAATGTAATAAGTCTTAAGACGTACCTCTACACTGTACTGTATATCGATACTCTATGGCTGACTGGGATAGCTTCCGTACATTCATATCTGACTTATCTCTGCATTCCATGTTTAAAAAGGATGTGTTCTCTATAGTATCAGACCTGACCGAATGGTAAATTGTAGGCATAGACCGATTCATACCATCCAAAAAATTCCAACAGAAACCTAACAGCCAGCCATGGTTCTCCTCAGAATGTGCTGCTGCCATCGTGCACAGAAATCACTTTTTCCATAGCTGCCAACATAATAGATGTACTGATACTAAAGATGCTTTCAGGACTGCCATCAACCACTGTAAAAGAGTAATAAAACATGCAAGAGAGCTATATGCTCAGTCCGTTAAATCGAAAGTAGCTGAGCAGCAGTTTGGTTCCCATCAGTTTTGACAAATAGCAAACAGGATCTGAACAGAAGCGTGCGTTCTATCCCAACTATCATCAATGGACCTGAGATCATCTCGTCAGCATCAGACAAGGCTAAACTATTTGCCAAGAACTTTGCAGCTAATTCTACCCTATGCGCTGAAGGCCATCAACTCCCTGTATTTCCTCCTATAACAGACAACACACTATGCAACATACAAATATCTGTGCATGAAGTCGCCAAGCTAATCAAGAACCTTGATTCCAGTAAGGCAACTGGCCCTGACAGCATTCCAGTTATAGTGCTGAAAAGGCTCCAACCAGAACTTGCCCCCATACTTACAAAGCTGTTTAAGCGTTGCCTTAAGGAGAAGTGCTTTCCAACACCCTAGAAAACCTCATCAGTATGCCCTGTATTTAAGAATTCAGGTGAAAAGTCATCTCCATCTCAGTACAGACCAATAAGTCTCCTGTGTGTCATGAGTAAGTTGTTGGAATCCATATTAAATAGAGTAGTCAACCACCTCAACAGAAACAACCTTCTTAGCGACATGCAATATGGCTTCCGCTCTGTAAGATCTACAGCAGAAGTACTAACGGTTATATCACATAGGATTAGTGAATCTCTTGACAAAGGCTTCCTTTCTAAGGCAATTGATCTTGACATATCGAAGGCCTTCGATAAGGTATGACACAAGGGCCTACTTCACAAGATTTCCAGCAACGGTATCACTGGTAATATTTTCTCAATCATTAAATCATTTCTCTCCGATAGATTCATAAGAGTAGTGGTTGATGGGCAGAAATCAGAGACCCACAGTATTAATGCTGGAGTCCCTCAGGGATCCATCCTGGGTCCAACTCTCTTCCTGATCTACATCAATGATCTCCCAAAACACATACTTAAATCATTCATTGACATCTATGCTGATGACACGACCATCTATGGGAACATATCAAAGGCCGTAAATGACAAGGTTCTCTCTAATTCTCTCTCTTCTGATCTTGAGCACGTGGTACAGTGGGGGAAGCGGTTGCTGGTTACTTTTAATTCATCCAAAACCAAGCTTCTATCTTTATATCATCAACGCTCTGATCCCCATCTGGCATCAATTGAAATGGATGGCTCTCGTCTTGCATAGGCTCCATGTTTTGACAAGCTTCTGGGTTTGACCTTTACTCCTGATCTGAAATGGAACACGTACATCAAATCTGTTGCCAGGGACGCTGGGAAAATGGTGAGAATTCTCTGCCGCTTGCCTGTTTCCCACCTGACTACAACTTGGACGTCTTCAAGTCCAACATAAACAAACTCCTGAAAAACCGCCCCTTAAGTAAGACATTCTATCAAAACCCCCAATACTAATGATTACTACAATACTATCTCATTGATTACTGTACACGCAATAACCCTTATCCCTGAGTGGCTTTCGGGCCTTGATAAGTGGTGACCTACATGTAAAAAAAAAAAAAATAGTCTCCCCTCCCATATTAATGCATGGATACTTTTGCCTTTATCTACCTGGAGCTATAATGGAACTTTTATCAAATTGGAAAGTCTGGTTATTTTAACATGTTTTAAAAACTGGTTAAGAACTAATACCTTTAGGGTTACGCATTCAGTTTAGATTAGCTAGAATACTTTAGAGAGACAAAAAAAAGCCGCGTGTTTTTGAGTTCAGATAATATGTAGGTATAATTTGGGAAATGTTCAATTTCATAGGAGAGTTTTTTTTTCTCGTTTTAAATATAGGAAAAAAGTATTGTTAAATAATAGTATATTTGACAAAAACATTTAGGAAAAATGATAAAAAGAAAACGAGACATATATTCAGGATTAAAGTCAAAGCTGGAATAAGGAAAAAATAAAACAAAGTTTGCAATACACAGATGTTAGTAGACTTCAAAATTTACGGATAGAAAAATGACTTCTTGAGTTCATAGCGTAAAAAGAAGTGACGCATATTAGGCTCCTGTAATTGTGGTACCCTTTGCCAGGAAATCTGTCATTACTACTCTGTCCTGGTCCCAGAAGACTGTGAGCATGATCTTGCTAGCGGAGGGCTGCATCCTTGCCTTCTTTGGATATGGTGAGTCCAAGTGCTTCCACTGCATTGACTGGGCTTTAGTCCCTGGATTATAGTGATGGACCCAGGTTTCATCCCGTGTAATCAGTCTTTTGAAAAATTTTGACTCATCTTCTTGGCACATCTCCAAAGTTTCAAAACACGTAAACCAGACATACAAAGGTAAAAGTTTCAAAACACGTAAACCAGACATACAAAGGTAAAAGTTTCAAAACACGTAAACCAGACATACAAAGGTAAAAGTTTCAAAACATTTAAACCAGACATACAAAGGTAAAAGTTTCAAAACACATAAAAAGCCAAAGTAAATTCATGAAAGTCCTCCCCTCCTCGAAAAAACTTAAATAGTCAAAATGAAATTATAAACGACTCCCATATGAACTGATTGCATGATACCATAAAACATGAAATGTCTACTTAAAACTATAAAAAATTCCTCGAATATGAGAAACCAATATCAAATCTCAACAAAACAAAAATTTTTTTAAAAAAACGCGAAGATTTATAATGTTGTATATTTCACAAATATCACCTATATATATTGCAAATATCGAACTGCAAAATGGGGGAGAACAAAAAAAAAACAAAAAAAATACAAGCAATATCCCATTATCACTGACAGGAGTTTCTAATTATAAAAATTGTCAAAATTTTATGAAATTTAATTTTTATGATTTCTTCATCTAGTTTTGTTTTACTTCATCATGGAATCTTCTGCAAGAAATTAAAAATGAGTTTTATTTATTGTCATTCAGAAAATTTTGGCATTATCAGAAATTTTTTTTTGTCTTTAAATTTGTTAACTATTCTGTTAATTTTTATTATTAATTTATTTAAACATTTATTTACTCCAAAAAAGGCACATTACCATTGAGATGTAATGGGCTATAATTCTGAAACAGATTTATAGGGAGATTCTATGTGGTCAATCTGTTGATTGTTTTTGTTTTGATTTCAATCATTCTTTTAGGAATTAGCCTGTAAATGTGACATATAGGATCTTATTTATTCGTGGGCCGTTGTACACTTAGGATGTTGGCAACCCTCACGTGTTCCCTTCCATAAATAGTTGATGTCATTCTCGAAATAATTAAAACTAGAAAGATATATAAGGGAAACCAATACCAACAAAAGAATCACCTGTTTCATATAAAATGAATGAATTGATATATTTCAGAAGTGCAAAAAAACAATATTCTATTATGTATAAACTAATTCTAATATGATAAAATCAGTTCTGGCCGAAGATATTACTTATTTGTACAAGCAACAGAGTTAATTTTTTCTGTAATTAAGATTAATTATTTATACTGAATTTCAAAATACTGAACACTATCAAAACATACTTTAATGGCGGAAACTATATGCAGATAGAGTTTACACAACTGAAGTTATGGGTTTAAGTTATTTCTCATTTCATAGCATTTAGTTCTTATTCGAAAATCTTAAAGCGATTGAACTTTGCTTCAACATGGATAACCAATAGAACACTGTGTTACTTCTATATATGCTTTATTATTCAAATCAGAAATCTTCATAGGAAAATGTTTAACCACCAGAAGGCTGAATGTGAAAGGCATTGCAGCTTTCTGTGTTAGGTATCATGGGGTCTATCTTTGGTGTGTCTTTGAACGATGCTGCGAAAGAGGTTAATGATTGGAATAGACACATTTATTCTTCAGCATAATTCTTTTCTCTGATTTTCATCTGCTTGTGCTTCTGCCATTGCTCATCATAAGAATTTCTTCAATCCGAACCGTATTCGTAATTTGATTGGTCCCACTCTTTCTTCTTCACTGCAACCTCTTTCCACAGACGTGATGTTGCTAGTCTCAGTCTTTTCTATAAATATTATCATGGCATGTGTTCTTCAGAATTGTCTTATTTATTCCCCGCTTCTTTAGTTCCAGCTTGTTTGACTAGTTGGTCTAGTGGTCTCCATGTTGTTATAGAGTTTTCTATTCCGGAAGTTTCTTTCCAAGAAATGCAGGCTTGTGGAACTCTCTCTGCTGACTTTTTAAGACTAAAGTCAATAGGCATCTTCTGTCTTTTTGATAATAATCTTTTGTTCTTGTTACATCAAGTGGCTTCATTAATTGAGCCAATAATAATACGAATTAGCCAAATCGAATAAAGAATAGTAACTCAACAACCATCAACTTCATCAACTCACCTACACAATTAACTTCAATCTCTTTATCTATCCATTTCTGTAATAAAGCGGTCACCATCATCTGCTCTCTTTTCATTTCCAATCCAATACAGCTTGAATTCTTTCCCACAATTATTCTAGATTTTTCGAACGCACAAAAATAAACTGATGAAAAACTGATTCAGTTCTGAAGTTTAAGATTATTTGAGGAGAACTTAAGATTGTCATTTGTATGACAATGCATAAAAGCAAAGATAGTGATAAAATATTTCATTACAATAATGAAATTTTAAGGAATTGTATCGTATTTGTGGTTGTAGATTACTCTAATAAATTATCACGATGAATCTGAATTAAATTTATTTCTCACAATGCAATAAGCGGTGTTTATATCCACTGTTTTACATCATATAAGAGTTCATCATAAATGTGAGGATACGAATAAAATATATCCCGATATTAATTAAGGGCACATGACGTCACAAGGGCAAGTTATACGTGGCAGACACAAGAGAGTAAAAATCATTAGAAAGACTTAGTTAATACAATTTTTTTGTTTTGGATAGAAAGCCCTGTGTGCGATCTATCTGACTGGAGACCTGGAAGTGAAGAAAGAGATGATGATCTTTTAAAGAGCAAATACGTAAACTACAAGCTTATTACCGGCATGGCAAATTAGCCTCAACTTGGCTAACAGACGCCTCGTTAATGAGAGAAAAAATGGCAACAAGGTCTGGGACCTTTTCACACAAAATTCCGGCAATGTTTTTATTTATGATGCCATCATTCTACAAGCTCATATGAATGGGCATCATTATCATACGTTTATTTCATTTAATCAAAAATACAAAAAACCGGATCCCTGACTCTATTTCACACCTGACTCAGTTCAAGTACCTATAAATCATCTATATACGACACAATCACGTTGACACACTGGTTCTCAACAGATCACCAAAGTTAAGCAATGTTAAGCCTGGCCAGTATCAGATGGGTAACCATTTCGGAAGGCGAGGCGCTGTATGTACCACAAGTTAAAATACCAGGTTGAGAAACTGGCACAGTCTATCCGTCTCTCGAGGGTAGATGCGACTCTCTTAAGCAATAGTAGGCACCCCATCTAGCGATGACGTCACGATAAAAAATACCCTTGATAACCCTGGCGAAGCATCAAGTATTCAGCTACCAACAAGATTTGAATTACACTACAGACTCATGTAGTGAGTTCAATCTCGGCTGCAGCTGTGCTAGATGGGATAAATCAGGAACCACAATTAGTTTAGAATTGAAATTTGCCACATAACACATATAAATCATGGTACATGCATAATTTCAGCTAGATCAGACAAGAGAAAGTCAGTCAGGAGCAGTACTTATTGAACGCACTTCGTACAAAACATTATACAGACTTAATTGATGCATGAGTTGTGCTTTGATGCAAAGCCCTGGAATGTGACCTATCTGACTGAGGACGACGCAGTGTAAAAAGAGATTGTGACTCCTTAAATACCAGGCATCTAAACTACAGGCTTATTACCGGCAAGGAAAATTATCAAGAGAGATAATTGCATCCCTACAGCATGATAGCCTGGTTGGTAGAGGACCTTACATGTAAGCTATTTCGTTGGTGCAGATATGCCAGACACTACAAAACCTTTCTTTAAGTAAAATAATAATTAATGCAGCATTAAATGATGGGCACTGATTACAACTGTAATAGAAAACTTTATTTTGAAACAACTATATTTCTTACATTTTTTAACAAAGCATCAGTTAAATTATTTCGAGATGACCACAAACGTTAAGAAGAAGGTGACCAACAAACGTCTTCTCCATGACCATACCAATATTTATTTGAATTATGCTGAAATTGCAGACTTCTTCAATTTTGTTGTTTAATATGAAGAATTTTATTGAAGGATAAAAGTAAACATTTGTATTATTTGGATTATTCACATAATTATACTCATCTCCGACCAATATAATCTCCGATCTTCTTCAGATTTTTTTTTCTTTTTGAACTTAGGAAACGTTGTATTGAAATCAAAACCATATACAGAATTTTTAACTGAATCCTTTATGTAATCCACAGAGTAGATTGTTTACATTCCATCAGCCATGACCGCATAGAATGCTATTCTAATAAAGAACTGTTCTGCTGAGCTAGCCTCGCATGACTGAATCTTGCTTCCTTAACAGCTGGAAAATTGCTTCTCTGGTGCCAGTATTCAAGATTTCTAGTGAAAAAATTGACCTGCTCAATTATCGTCTTCTCAGTCTCTTCCTCTTCTTCACTAAACTCTTTTAGCTGTTAATCAAGAAAGCTCTAATCCATCACTTCGTAAATGCTAAACTTTTTATCTGACTAGCAGTATAGATTTAGACAAGCCCGTTCTCTGCAGATATTTTAACAGTCATCTCTGAATGCATATACCATGCACCGGTTAAGGCAGAAGCTAGAACAACAACCCTTGATATAACCATTGCCTTTGACAAGCTTTGGCCTAAAGGTCTTCTCAAGAAAATTAAATGACACTGGACGAATGCTTAATATAATCAATTTCTTCTTAGGCAGTATGAAAATCCAGGTTGTGCTCGATGGATGTACATCCAAACAACATGTTATTTATATGGGTGTGTTTCAGAGGTCGATCCTTGAACCTTTATTATTCCTAACATTTATAAATGACCTCCCTGATAAAATTGCGCCCGAGATGGGTATATTTGCTGATGACATTACATTCTATAATAGACATAAGGGAACAATAAAAGTATACATATCCAAGGCAATCGTAGAAAACTAAAAATTGAACTCCAGTTTGTAATGGAAAAGGGCCATAAATAGATGATAACATTTAATGTTATTAAGATTAAACTTTTTTAGTGCTATTAAGATTAAACTTTTTTAATGTCATTAAGATTAAACTTTTTTAATGTTATTAAGATTAAACTTTTTTAATGTTATTAAGATTAAACTTTTTTAATGTTATTAAGATTAAACTTTTTTAATGTTATTAAGATTAAACGTTTTTAATATTATTAAGATTAAACTTTTTTAATGTTACTAAGATTAAACTTTTTTAATGTTACTAAGATTAAACTTTTTTAATGTTATTAAGATTAAACTTTTTTAATGTTATTAAGATTAAACTTTTTTAATGTTACTAAGATTAAACTTTTTTAATGTTATTAAGATTAAACGTTTTTAATATTATTAAGATTAAACTTTTTTAATGTTACTAAGATTAAACTTTTTTAATGTTACTAAGATTAAACTTTTTTAATGTTATTAAGATTAAACTTTTTTAATGTTATTAAGATTAAACTTTTTTAATGTTACTAAGATTAAACTTTTTTAATGTTATTAAGATTAAACCTTTTTAATGTTATTAAGATTAAACTTTTTTAGTGTTATTAAGATTAAACTTTTTTAATGTTACTAAGATTAAACTTTTTTAATGTTACTAAGATTAAACATTTTTAATGTTATTAAGATTAAACTTTTTTAATGTTATTAAGATTAAACTTTTTTAATGTTATTAAGATTAAACTTTTTTAATGTTACTAAGATTAAACTTTTTTAATGTTATTAAGATTAAACGTTTTTAATATAATTAAGATTAAACTTTTTTAATGTTACTAAGATTAAACTTTTTTAATGTTACTAAGATTAAACTTTTTTAATGTTATTAAGATTAAACTTTTTTAATGTTATTAAGATTAAACTTTTTTAATGTTACTAAGATTAAACTTTTTTAATGTTATTAAGATTAAACCTTTTTAATGTTATTAAGATTAAACTTTTTTAGTGTTATTAAGATTAAACTTTTTTAATGTTACTAAGATTAAACTTTTTTAATGTTACTAAGATTAAACATTTTTAATGTTATTAAGATTAAACTTTTTTAATGTTATTAAGATTAAACTTTTTTAATGTTATTAAGATTAAACTTTTTTAATGTTACTAAGATTAAACGTTTTTAATATTATTAAGATTAAACTTTTTTAATGTTACTAAGATTAAACTTTTTTAATGTTACTAAGATTAAACTTTTTTAATGTTATTAAGATTAAACTTTTTTAATGTTATTAAGATTAAACTTTTTTAATGTTACTAAGATTAAACTTTTTTAATGTTATTAAGATTAAACTTTTTTAATGTTATTTAGATTAAACTTTTTTAATGTTACTAAGATTAAACTTTTTTAATATTATTAAGATTAAACTTTTTTAATGTTATTTAGATTAAACTTTTTTAATGTTACTAAGATTAAACTTTTTTAATGTTATTAAGATTAAACTTTTTTAATGTTATTTAGATTAAACTTTTTTAATGTTATTAAGATTAAACTTTTTTAATGTTATTTAGATTAAACTTTTTTAATGTTACTAAGATTAAACTTTTTTAATATTATTAAGATTAAACTTTTTTAATGTTATTAAGATTAAACTTTTTTAATGTTACTAAGATTAAACTTTTTTAATGTTATTAAGATTAAACTTTTTTAATGTTACTAAGATTAAACTTTTTTAATGTTATTAAGATTAAACTTTTTTAATGTTATTAAGATTAAACTTTTTTAATGTTACTAAGATTAAACTTTTTTAATGTTATTTAGATTAAACTTTTTTAATGTTATTAAGATTAAACTTTTTTAATGTTACTAAGATTAAACTTTTTTAATGTTATTAAGATTAAACTTTTTTAATGTTATTAAGATTAAACTTTTTTAATGTTACTAAGATTAAACTTTTTTAATGTTATTAAGATTAAACTTTTTTAATGTTATTAAGATTAAACTTTTTTAATGTTATTAAGATTAAACTTTTTTAATGTTACTAAGATTAAACTTTTTTAATGTTATTAAGATTAAACTTTTTTAATGTTATTAAGATTAAACTTTTTTAATGTTATTAAGATTAAACTTTTTTAATGTTATTAAGATTAAACTTTTTTAATGTTACTAAGATTAAACTTTTTTAATGTTATTAAGATTAAACTTTTTTAATGTTATTAAGATTAAACTTTTTTAATGTTACTAAGATTAAACTTTTTTAATGTTATTAAGATTAAACTTTTTTAATGTTACTAAGATTAAACTTTTTTAATGTTATTAAGATTAAACTTTTTTAATGTTACTAAGATTAAACTTTTTTAATGTTATTAAGATTAAACTTTTTTAATGTTATTAAGATTAAACTTTTTTAATGTTATTAAGATTAAACTTTTTTAATGTTACTAAGATTAAACTTTTTTAATGTTATTAAGATTAAACTTTTTTAATGTTATTAAGATTAAACTTTTTTAATGTTATTAAGATTAAACTTTTTTAATGTTACTAAGATTAAACTTTTTTAATGTTATTAAGATTAAACTTTTTTAATGTTATTAAGATTAAACTTTTTTAATGTTACTAAGATTAAACTTTTTTAATGTTATTAAGATTAAACTTTTTTAATGTTACTAAGATTAAACTTTTTTAATGTTATTAAGATTAAACTTTTTTAATGTTATTAAGATTAAACTTTTTTAATGTTACTAAGATTAAACTTTTTTAATGTTATTAAGATTAAACTTTTTTAATGTTACTAAGATTAAACTTTTTTAATGTTATTAAGATTAAACTTTTTTAATGTTACTAAGATTAAACTTTTTTAATGTTACTAAGATTAAACTTTTTTAATGTTACTAAGATTAAGCTTCTTTCCTTTCACAATTAAAACAAAAGCATCTCAACTAACGATTTTCAGGACGAATAACACTTTATTTGAAAGCTTGTCATTCAAACTGTTAAGCTTAACATCCACAGGCAACATAAATTGGAACAAATAGATTGAGGATATTGTCAAGTCTGCTGTAAAGAAAGTAGATCTTCTCTACCATACTAAGCAAATTATTCGCACCTTAAAGTATCCTGTATCTCTACAAAGTCACTATTCGCACATACATGAAGTATTGTTGGCATATCTGGGGACTGGTGCTCCAACCACTAATCTCTCACTCTTAATTAAAGTCCAAAGAAGAGTCTCAAATCTAATAAGTCATGCACTATCAACCAAGCTCCCACCCTTGTCTAATCGCTGCATCACTGCATAACTGCATCACTGTACCTGTTTTACAAATATTTTAATAACATTAGCTCTAATGAACTCGTAACACTTGAACCCCTCGATGCAAATACTCTGACTAAATGTCCAGCAATTATTAAGTTATTATCTTCTATAAGAATTGAACCTTCAATATACAATTATGTTAATCAATGCTTTTATCCGTTACACTACAGATTCTTGTTACATCAGCCAAAATGTTGTGACGAGACCAACTAAGATGAGAATAGTAATCACGATAATCCACATAATCCAAATTATCAATCCTAATCTCAGATATTTTGAAACAAAAGTAAACTCATCATCATCATCATGATATGATTCTATTATTGGCATTGGTTTCCCCGATATTTTTCCAGTCAGCACCATTTCTAGAAAGGCATTCAGGATTACAAAATGGACCACGTGAAGACTGCCAACATCCTAAGTGAAAGTGAATTTTTGTGGAACAAACTGGATTCGAACTTGTCCGTGTCGTTAGCCTCTAGACCAGCATCCCCACCCAAAAGTGAACTTATTTGGTTTTATGTTAGTGATGTTTATTTGTCGTGCATCATTCATGATTTTTGTTGGCATTCGTTTCCCCAATATCATTCAATTCTTTATAGAAGGATATTGGGTACTTACGGAAGGGATCACATCGAGGTTGCTAACGTTCCTAAGTGAAACTTTTTATGGAACGAACTAGATTTGAACTTTGCACACCTAGGTTGTCAGCCTGCATTGTTAACCACTGAGCCACGATCACCTCCCTCCCTATTAGTGATGTTTATATCATCACTCAGTCAGTCTACATCTAATGGAACACACAAGCGATATTCATGATTACAGAGGTTTTGATGGTGCAGCCACAAAATCATATTGCTCCATCAGTTGTCAGCATACTTAGATAATTCCTTGTATTTCATCTTCTGTTACTTAAAACTATCGTAGGCATAGTAGAGTTATTGCGGGGAAAAACTAGTTACCACAATTCGTTTTCTTTTCTCTGCTCTATGGGAAGGTGATTGGATGATTGTTGATCTGGTCATTTTCAATGTTGTAGTGTTGTAGTTTAAGAGTTATACTTAACACCACCACTACCGTTTAAGGTCCGTTTTCATGGCTTGGACTGTTTTGCCTGATGGCTTTTCTTCAGGCCTCTCGGGCTTGTGCAAAGCTTGGTCGTAATCTTAACTTCCTAAGGTTATCCTTAACTAACTGACTGCATGTCTTACTTCCTAGAAATTCATCAATCTCAACAAACCTACATCTGCTGGCTGGATTTGCTTCATCTATCTTTCAACATGTCCATGCAACATCTCTGGCATAAAACATCATCTGTATTGGGAATGTGTAATCTATTCCGCAATTCTTCTGACGACTTCCTGTAATAGAAATTTTCACTCTCGCAAACGGCCTTGTGTTTGCTTAGCCTGTAAAATGATGGCAGAAAATGTAAGAATGAAGAAGAAAAGACCAGCATAATTTTCTAGGTCGCTCATTGGTGAACGTATGCCATTAATTTGCATATGTTCACAATTAGTTACTGTTAAAAAGGACGAATTCTAAAGCATAAGGGTTGAATTTTGTATTTTGTTAGTAAGCTGAGAACGAGAACGAACGGTGGAAGATAATATCGAACACATGAGGATTTGTTGCAAGTTAAAGAAAGAAAGGAAAAAAGTCCTCCGTGCGTTGTATCGACAAGAGGACTGTTTGACACTGTCAATTTTTTTTTTTTTTTTGCTTTTTTTTTTTGTTTCTTTTCCATTTTACACTTCCTATCCCTGGGACTTACACTATAAATCCATCTTATCATCTGCATATCTGTTCTAGAAATTCAATTAATGTCTTCCTCCTTAAGGTGTCACGTCTCACTACCATCTCTAAAATTGATAGAATAACAACAGCACTTACAGTCCGCTTGATTTTATTGTTTAGGATTGTATAACGAGGTATTTCATAAGCACTATATCAGCGGTTCAAATTGTCTACGAATGCTCTTCAGCGACATTTTATCTCAAAGCACAGATGACACTTGGTTCAGTTGTTGTTCTATTTGCAGATCAGTTCAATCTTTAAAATTTCTGTAATATTTTCTATGTGTAAAAATTTCACTGTTTACACCAAGAGAACATTTGTGAAAAATATACATCTAAACTAGCTGTCCATATCCGACGTTGCCCAGGTGGCTGTAGGACTTAGATATATTAAATGTAACATCGTATATAAAAGTTTAGTTATGATAAAATGAAATAGAAAAAAGTAAAAAATAAAAACATGTCTTTTTCTCTTTCCTCTTTTCCTTTTATGAAGAAGTGATGATTTTAGCTTGCTTCGGCTCCCTATGCTAAGGTATTTTCATGTAAAATTTAAGTAAGAATATTTCGTATTAGCATTACGCTATTCCATTTTTTTTTTTTTTTTTGAGACAACTAATCAATTAATTACGTTTCTGAATTTTTGAGATGAGGATTGGTTATTCATATTATTTTGATTCATCGGACTACTGTTCTCGTCTGGAAAGTCATTTTCACAATGTTTCAGTCGATGTAACCTCCGACCTTCTTCAAGTGTATCTTGCCGAACTCTGAAATGTTTTTGTCGAACTCGGTAATTTGGACGGAATTTCAAATGGATACCTTTATTTACTTCCCAGGGGTAGCATGCTTTTTTTTTCTTTTTTTTTACATAAGCATCCCCACTTATCAAGGCTAAGAGGCCACTCGAGGATAAGGGTTAAAGAGTGTACAGTAGAAATTGGACAATATAGTAATCGTTAGTAATGGAAATTCAGTAAATTTGTTAACAAGTGGAACGGCGCATCAAGAACTTGTTTACGTTAGACTTGAAGACAACCATAGACTGAAGCTCAGTTGAACACTTTTCATGAAAATAACGATACAGCAGAGACAAACTCGCAGCATCCCTTCTGTGAGATAGAGGTTGCAGGGAAGAGAAAAGGATATCTCCTACGAGGCTACAAAGTCTATTTTGAACTCTATCATGTACATCAAGTCTGTTGCCAAGGTCGCTGGAAAGATGGTGGGATCCTTCTACCGCTCCAGAAGATATCTCACTACTGATGCAATTCTCTATCTATATAAAAGCCAAGTACGTCCAAGGATGGAATACTGTTGCCATATCTGGGCAGGAGCTGTTAAAAACAGCCTATCCTGCCTTGACAGAGTACAAAATAGACTTCGTGGCTTAGTGGGAGATGCCCTTTTCTCTACCCTGAAACCTCTCTCCCACAGAAAAGACGTTGCAAGCCTATCCTTGTTTTATCGTTATTTCCATGGCAGGTGCTCGTCTGAACTCCAATCTCTGGTCCCCCCTCGCCAATCTTTCATGAAAAACACCCGTCTAGCTGAATCCACTGTGAAAAATTTCCCCCATTCTATATCTGTGCCTAAATCAAAATGCGGATTCCATGAACAAAGCTTCTTTCTTAGAACTGCACACCTGTGGAACTCTGTTCCGTCTGCCTGCTTCCCACCGCACTACAACTTGGAGGTGTTCAAGTCCAACGTTAACAAATTCCTAATGAACCGCCCCCTTAAGTAAACACTTCATCAAACCTCCACACTAACGTACTGTACTTACAATAACCCTTATCTCTGAGTTGCTTCCGGGCCTTGATAAGTGGTGATCACTGTGTAAAAAAAAAAAAAAAAAAGAAAAAAGGACAATCCTTTCTAGCAGCTCCTGCCCAGATGTGGCAACAGTATTCCATCCTTGGACGTACCTGGCTCTTATATAGATAGAGAATTGCATCAGCAGTGAGATATCTACTGGATCGATAGAAGGATCCCACCATTTTTGGCCTTGGCAACAGATTTGATGTACCTGTTCCATTTAAGATCAGGAGTAAAGGTCAAGCCTAGAAGCTTGTCAAAACTTGAGGTCTCCTCAAGACGAGAGCCATTCATTTCATCTGATGCCAGATGGGGATCAGAACGTTGATGATGTAAAGAGAGAAGCTTGGTTTTAGATGCATTAAAAGTAACCAGCCACTCCTTTCCCCATTGTAACACATGCTCAAGATCAGAGGAGAAAGAATCCGAGAGAACTTTGTCGTTTACTGACTTAGATGTGCTACCATAGATGGTAGTTTCATCAGCATAAATGTCTACAAATGATGTAAGGATGTGATTTGGATGCTCATTAATGTAGATCAGGAAAAGAGTTGGGCCTAGGATGGACTCCTGAAGGACTCCAGCATTAATACTGTGAGCTTCTGATTTTTGCCCATCAACTACTACTCTTATGACCCTGTCAGAAAGAAATGATTTAATAATTGAGAAGACATTTCCAGCTACACCATAGCTAGAGATCTTGTGAAGTAAACCTTCATGCCATACCCTATCAAAGGCTTTAGATATGTCAAGAGCAATTGCCCTAGAAAGGTTGCCTCCGTCTTTCGTTCCGTAAGCCATGACTGGATAGAGGTCTTAAGTAATTTGCAATTGTATTTTTCGCTCGCTCACACTGAGATTTGAACCTTCAACCTTCAGGAGAATATTATTTCTGCAATTTATTTTGTCAAGTACTCTAACTAACATCTATATTTTATAAGAAAGAATATGTAAGTTACGTAGTAACAGGAAACACGCCATAACAATGTTATTTACAATACATTTACCTGACACTGTTACTATAAAAATAAATAACTGCATCTTATTTATATCATGTGTTTAAAAAGTGTTAAAGTCACGCATTTGTTTAGTCTTCAAAAAGGTCGACCTATCATAAAACAAAAATATTAATCAAACAAAAACATACACAGCAATATTTTCAGACAAAATATAAAGTTCGTCCTTGGCCTTAGACATAATGCCTAAATCGTTTCTTTTTTGGGAGGGGTCGATGTTGATCCAATTTTATCAAAAACTGTTATTCTTACTCTACGCTAGACCAATATACCACATTCACTCCGTTTTTATCACAAAACAACCCTGGTAGCTTTTAGTTATCAACTTTTCTCTTTCATCTCTTAATTTAGCCTGCTTTTTTTCTATTCATATTCTCTTCCTGTCCTATTTATATTCTTCTACCTCCATTTCTCACCTTCAATTTCGCAAAAACAAATTCGTTGGGTGATGGTGTGCGAATTGAAGGGTTCGGGAGATTTCTTTTAAAAATATTTCCTTTTGGTATAAAGTACTGGTTTAATTGAAGATCTTTTTGTATTTACGAAAAATCTCAAATAAAATTCAAGTGATAATACTTTTCTGAAACTGTGTTAAAAATGAAAAAAAGACAATCAGTTTACTAAAATAGCAAATGCACTGAAAAAGTAATACATTGTTTGATAATTGTAGTAAACACTGGTGATAAAGCGTTATTTTATGACATGAAAAAATGGGTGGATTATCTCTACTTATTGTAACAACAAATCGTTAAATAACATTAAGAAAATTAACAAAAACATCTATTTTTGAAAGCATCGAAAAAAGTCTTTTTATGCACCGTTTAATGTAGATTTGTGACGAAAAAATTTGACAGAAGCTAAAGATTTCGTAATTATTTTCAACTTTTTCTATATGTACAAATATTATTATTATTATCTTATTGAAATTTAGTATATATAAAAATATATTAATTCATATATATATATATACTAGCAGGCCGCCCGGCATTGTCCGGCCATAAAATACGCTTAAATATTATAGTTTAATTCATGCAGAAACTGAGACATGGACGTGCGATTATTATGTTTTTTTCGAAACAGTTCACTTCTTGTAAGAAAAAGAAAAAATACTCGAGCTGAGATCGAAACCAAACCCTAAAGAAAGTTAGTCAAGTACGATAACCATTAGGCCAGTTTGGCACGATCTTAAAAAAAGTGTTTTTAAACCTACTTATTCCTAACATAAGGACTCTGTCATCTGAACGATTCATGCATGCACATTCGTGAAACAGTTGACAAACATAAAAATCAGATGAATATCCGATGAACCCCACGTACCAATTTTTTTAAATTTTTACCTTCTAGCAACCCTTTTTTCCGGATGAAAACCGATTAAAAAGTTGTCCACATGTCTGAATATCCTATATACCAAATTTCAAGTCTGTCGATCAAAATTTCGTTGAATATATAGGTTGAGAATTGCCCTCATATACACTCTCACTTTTATTGATGTAGAGATTAATAGATACATTTGCTGTTGATTACAAAAGATGATATCCATTTTAATTTAAATTTGTTACTGGTGAACAACATGGCATCTATTTAAAAAAATATTCCTTCTGAGATCAAATATTCTGAAAGAGATTGAAGTGAATTACAATCTTAGGGCAAAAAATATGATGTAAGAATGAAGAAAAAAAAATTTGCTAGTCAGAATCAAAAAACTATTTGGTAGATGCAATGCTATTTAAGTCTAAAGTCGAGACTCATACTGTTTACTTTATGTTAAATATATAATACCAACAAGTGGGTCAGAGTCAATTTCAATTTTTTTAATGCAATATCCCCATTTGCTGATCACTATGAGTGAAGCGATTATTGTAAACTGTTATAAATAAACAAGTTGTGAAGCTTATAATGTGAAGTTATCTATACTGATATGAAAGAAATGTGTGTTTATCAATAATTTATAGATTAGCAAATTTGGTTCTAATGCAAAACACGGACCGCGCTAAAATAATAACGGTTTTATTATGAAACCCATTTATAATATAGGAAAGAGAGCACATTTTGTAAGTATTCCGTACTTTCACCTAACAATTTAATAGCCAAAAGATAGTGTAAAATCCTATCTAAATGTAGCACAGTCTGTATAGTACATAATTATCAAAATTTTTTATAGGAATCATCCTATACTGATACAGACTGTCTTTAGATTATTGTTGCATTCTAGCAAGTATGTATAGCCTTATTACCGGTGGTGGCTCGTGGCTAAGATTAGTAGGGGTGCTGCTTCAAAAATTTTTTACCTATTATTTTAATACTAGTAGGACCCGTTAACTGGTGTTGCCCGGTGAAAGCCTGTTCTCTCCTTGCAAAAAAGTAAACTACGGTTGTTGTTGATGGCCATTGCCGTCCCTGAACAATTGAAGACTCTGGCGGCCGTGACCGAAATGAAATAATCTGACCTTGACTGGCCAGTGCTGGTTTGGGGCGGTAACATGCAGGTACTGTTTGAATGTAAAAAAAAGCAATTAAAGGAATGCGTAAATCAGTATGAATAAATGAAATGATGAAAAATGATCCATCAGATGGAAAGTAAAAACAAAAGTTTTAGAAGGGATTCTCACTGTATATGAACTGTTTAGAGTGATCGAGATCAGTTGTAGCAGTCCTAGCTGTTTCTGTTTGTTGTTCAAGTCTTCTTTTTCTTTTCAACTCTTCCACCAATAGTATTAAATGAAATTCCAGTTTCATGCCGTCTTTTTTTAACGTGTTAAAACAAAAAACAACTACGATTTTTTCACTTCGCTTCTTTGAGTATTGTCATGTTAAGAACGGTGTTTGGAATAAGCATCCCAAATTCTCCATGTAAAGAACGGCTTTCAGAATAGACACTACCAACCTCTTCATCTTAAGAACGGCGTTCGGAATAGACACCCCCACATACCCACGTAAAGAATAGCTTTCGGAGTAAACAACCCCATTTGGGGGGGGGGATATAATTCCCCCAAATTTAACCGTGATAATCGTTGTCAGCATACCAACCCGCAAACGCTAAGAAGAAAAAAAAATTGTGAGGTGGCAATGTCGGCATGAGAGAAGTGGATTTCGTTATTATGCATGCGAATAACTCTGTCAGCCAGTGAATTACAGTGCCTAATACAGGTTTTTATATCTCTATAAGTACTTGTCTCCGCAAAATTTGAATGAAAATTTCTTAATCAGCATAGTCGAGAACATATAAAAGTCGCTATTCTAAAGAAAATTGTGAAAGTTGATCGAGTGTAAAAATTTACCCCCTCTCCCCCAAAAACTAATTAACGTGTCCACAATCTCGAGAATCAGTCCGGAAAAGAAAATTAAATAAGATACTCAACAGAATTCAAAATTAGTGAAAAATTATTCAAAATTGGTATATAACAAATAAGTGTTTCCTTATGTAATGAAATTTACATTAAAACTGTAGCATAGGTAATCAGTGTAAAAATTGGTAATTGTGTATAAAACCAGGCCCTAACTTTCAAACACGCCGGCAGGTCTGTCAATTGAGGTATGGATCTATAAAGTCTATTTTTTATGCATGTAAAGTTTGTTAAAAAGATCAAATAACGTTTGTAATGTAATTGAAACAAAACACCTCGTTTTTTATTAAAAATAAAACTAACATTGACGCTTGACTTAAAACATTGCCAGGAACAATTTTTTCGGATACACCACCATGTTCACAGTCTCGCAGAAACAACAGGGATGCCAAAGTAAAACAAAGCCGATTTTCAAATATAGTTACGTTGTTAATGTACTTTATTTAAATATACTTTATTTAAATATACTTTATTTAAACCTGCACAATGTATGACGATTGTCGCTGACGTAAAAATAGATGTTTCGGCAATATCATCTATTGGATTCGTGCTTGTTATGTTGTTTAAATGTAATGTTTTTTTAACATATGTGAAATATTCGCATTTTAAAACTGTTAAACTATTTTTTGTTGCACATTCACCTTTTTTGAAAGGGCTAAAACTAAAAAAAATGTGACGCATTCATTTTTTTATGCATCTTGAAATAAATATATTTTTAAAATACTTTTGACACAATATACATATATATATATATATATATATATATATATATATATATATATATATATATATATATATATATAATGTAAGGCATATTTACCAATATAAATTTCAGGAACTCAGTTAATTTGTAATATCCATGAATATCTGATCTACTATAGAATTTTTCTAGCTCAGTTTCAAGTTTTTACGCCTTTTAGTGACTACTAAATGTTTAGTGGAAGAGTCTATGTCCGTTATATCAGCACATATACAGTCACACATTTATTTATTTCTAAAATAGCAGTCTTGAAATTTGTTATGCATTCTTTGACTTTCTATAAACTAATTCCCCCGAATGCATCTGGTTGTATATAATTTGAACATCTGATGAAAAAGAAAAACTAACCAAAATATGAAATTATCGTTATTCAAGTAGTTTAACATCCTTGTTGCTTCTGTAATGGTTTCACTTACATTTCATATTGACTGAATTTCGCAAAAGCAGGTTTTTTTTTTAAGGTTGAGCATTTTCATGAACTCTATTTATGGTTCGTATGTTGAAGTTCCACCTTGTGGTGGTTGGACGTGGAATGCTTACATTAATGTTTTTTTTTAGAATGGACACACGTTGTGATAATCTAATGAAAAAAAAAAGAAAGTTGGAATAGCTAAAATGTTAGAGAAAAATATTCTTACATTCCATGTAATGCTTGCTGCATTTCCTATTATTAAATTAACTTGATGTGCATAACTGCGAATGAAATGTGCCTTTATTTTTGCTTGAATTCTTGCTGTTTAGCTTTTCATAATATTTGCACAATCAAATGTCAGTTTTTATCCATTTCATCGAAGGATCGTGTTTAATTGTTCTAGAATAAATTTCAATATGCCATTAGCAGCTTGATTTTCTGGAATAAAGAATCGCCAAAAGCGTTAAAATATTTCCCCATTCAAGACGTACCGTACAACAAAATTGGTGATTGTACATGCATGATTAAAGGTCCACAAAATATACAGAAAAGGCACCTGAACCAAATAAAAAAACGCCACATTCAAGATGGTGATTATACAACAGCAGTCGAAGAGGAGGAAACCATGGACATCATATACGAATCCTTTAATATGGAACCGCCTCAATAAACACCTGAGCCCCGAAGATCAGGTAGAAAAAGAAAGTTTAATGAACCATTAATGTTAAATCCCAAGAGAAAAAGATATTGAAATCTGTGTGACTTCAAATCTTGGGAGGAGGGTGTTGTGGTGGCACCCACTCATTTACATATGTGGATAATATTACATATAAATAGCAAGACTCGGTTAGTCTGAGTGTGTGTTAACCAGAAGCCACTGAGGGCCGAGCCTAGAGCAGATATGTTCTCCAGCCAAGACTCTTTTGCCTGACAACCATTATGTAAATATACTGTGAATATACTTTTTCTAATACAATTCTTATTGATTTACCTTTGTTTGTTGAGTCTTCATTTGTATTGCCTTATACGTTATTTGGTTCAACCTGCAAACATAACAGTTGGCGACGAAGATGAACGTCAAACATAACATTATCTATGGCTAAATCAAAACGTAGGTTCCATGAATAAAGCTTCTTTCTTAGAACTGCACGCCTGTGGAACTCTGTTCCGTCTGCATGCTTCCGACCGGACTAAAACCTGGATGTCTTCAAGTCACATGTAAACAAATTCCTGATTAACCGCCCCCTTAAGTAGACACTTTATTAAATCTCATATTAACTTACTGTACTTGCAATAACCCTTATCCCTGAGTGGCTTCCGGGCCTTGATAAGTGGGGACCACCTTGTAAAAAAATATTTACTTGCTGAGCTCCATGACGCAACCATGAAACGACCAGCACCATCCAATTGAGACATTTCTTCTTTCTTTTGTGAAAACCACGAGAACAACACTTTATATTTTTATAATATTAATTTATTCAGCTGTCTCAAATGGTTTCACAGAGTCTGCATGTCTTCTACATGTTTCTTCTTCTCCCAGTCCGCTCCCTGGCTGTCAAGTACTTCTATTCACCTGAGTGACTAGACCCCCAACTCTCTCGTCTGTTCACTCTAGTGATCAAACTCCAACTCCGACTCTAAACTGCACGACCTGTTGATCTCAGTTCCGTTACGTCATCATTCAAAAGCACATGTATCTCTTACGTGTAACTCATCCACGTCTGCCTGCTCAAGGTTATTTTGTTTATATTTAACCTAGCTAAATTATATAAATCTCTCATCAAAAATCTATTACTAAACTTAATTCTATAAACAATAAATAACTTCCAATATAAACTATTTTAATAATATCATTGAATAGATAGATAGACAGATATATCGATAATAACTAATAATTAAATTTTAACAAAGTTAATTAGTCAACATAAGGTGGGACTAATACAAGTAGTGTTCAGTTAATGATTCAACTCAACCGGAAGTTCCAAGTAAGTTGAATCATACTTTTATAACTTTTAGATCACAGATTCTTTATAATTAAAAACAATTACTATTTTAAAAAGGTTTTATTTACAGAAAGGTTTTCTTTAATTAAAAATAGGCATTTAACAAAATATGCTTGTAATTAAAACTATGCTGATGTTTTTAATACATATACTTTAACTTTGCTATTTAATGTAAGCAGACGGGATCGGGTAATACAAAAATACTTTTTTAATTAAAAATATTCTGTACAGAATAACAAAATTATAAATTTATATTTTTTAAAACTTTACAAAATAAAAGTTTACGTTTTTTGTAGGTAAAAAAAAACGAAAACACTTATAAAAGTACTTGTTATTTACATTTTTTACAAGTGATTTTTCATTAAAAAATTGAAATTTACTTACCTCCCCACGAGAGTAAAGTTGGAAGTTTTACTATTTGAAAGAAAAAGGGTTTGATTTGATAACAGTTTTATTTACAAAGTTTGTTTTTAATTAAAAATACTTTTATAAAAAAAATATGCTTAAAAATATAATAAAAAATAATTTTTTTCTTACATTTTTGTAAGCAAACAAATAAAAAACATTTAAAGATACATAATTTTATTTACAATTATTTTTATAACTTATATTTTTATATAAAAAAGTAAAGAAACTTTCCACGAGGAAAAACTTTAACACAAGGTCGGTTTTCCATGCAGGTAAAGATTTATTTAAAAGAAAATAGAATGCCATATTAGATATTTATTTACAAGTACAAAAAAATCGTATTTTTATGTAGTTTCTAAAATAAGCAGTCTTGGTTGGGACAAAATTAAAATTGTCTCCCTCTAAAAGGATTGATCATTTCTTAGTTTTAATTTGAAAAAAATAAATGTGCCTATTATCTGTCTCTATCTTCTAATAAACTCAATACAAAGTTTAAGAAATTCGTAATTATAAAAATATGATTTTATTTACAAGCACGTTTTCTTGGTGATTTTTAAAAAAAATTCATTTTGCAAATATTAATTTTTCTTATATTTACGGAGAATTTCATTGCTAATATTTTATATTTTGTGTAACCCCTCACTCGAGAAGGTGGTTAAGGATCCCTTTTTTATCTAGAAATCTCGCTCGTGTTGTCTTGTCTTCTCTGAGGTTGTTACATGAAATCTGGTATGCTGAAAGCGAATATCGAAGTAGCAGGAAGGAATAAAGACAAACTCATGTAGTCTATCTATAGAAGCTTAATTTTCACAAAATTATGTACAAGTTTTTACAATTATCACTCAGTTTCTGCAGGTTCTGTTCACAGTCTCAAATCTCTTCACAGACGGTTGAATGAGGAAGGTGGAGGGGTCGCATCTCCAGGGAACGGCGGGTTTATACGATCTGTTCTCCCCGATTTCAACAAGCAATCTGCTTAAATTTAGAGCGTATCGACCCGATGTGGGTGGGGTGGAAGTCTCCCCAGCCAATCAAATCACGCTAAGCCCCAACGATCTGAGACCCCATTCAAGACTAAAAATCACATAACCTCGAGGTCATCAGCCATCACTCATGTTATGTTCGTCTAACATCCTCGCATTTCCTGTTGTTGAGATTTTCCCAAATAACAAAATATCTCAGTTTTTTCCAACCAAAAAACAAATATATACATTTTGACAGTGAATTAAGATATATCTATATTTATCCACTCTAAATTCCCAAGGCACTTGCCGTTACCCGGGATCGGTCAAAAAGCTATCTCAGCGTAGTTCTAAAGCTCCTCGATGGGGGATTACGTTACATTTGATACGCCATTATTTTTATGTTTAATTTGTAATATATTTTAATTTAACTTTCAATAAACACTTTGGTTTTATGGTATTTTTGCAAAATAAAATATACCATGCTGCCAAAAAAAAAACTGATAAAACTAGCTGCTAAGATTTGGCAGCTATTTGGGGAGTTAGCCGTTTCAATATAATAATCCCAAAACTATATATAGAGGAAACAGAATATGTTGTACATTTATATCTTTCGGGAGTTAAAATATAGTGTTTTTCTGTTTTGGAGATTTTTTTATCAATTCAGCGGTTTTTTAAATTTTGAAAAGCGCTTTTCTGGAGATTTTTTTTCTCTGATTTAGAGGGTTTTGAAAATCTCAGTTGACAACACCGGTTGTTGCAGCGATGAGCGACAGTTCTGTCTTTTTCTGACGTTTTTTAATTTTCTTACGTGTATAAGGACAAACACTAAGAAGATGTAACTGCAAACCCCAAAGTTCTTTCATGGTTTCAGCTCCTCGAAAGTTTAAAAAAAAATATTTTTTACATGAATTCGAGGATGACTACCGACATTAAACTTAATTATTTTTAAATGTACACATAAAAATAAAAATAATATAATAAAAAAACGGATGTCATTTTTTATTTTATCAATAATACTGAGTAGAAATAATTTGGGGATACCGCAGTTGTTCCACAGTTCTATATACGAGGTGTGTCAGAAACTTCGTGAAAAATATTGAATAATTCGACCCCCTGTCTTTCCAAGCTTATAACTACTCGAAAAATGTAATTCAACCCCTAATTATTTTTTCAATTAAAGGAGCAAGGACCAAGGTTTCATTAAAAAAAAAATACAGACAACGTGTTTTCTTTTTTTGGTTTTTTCTTTAAAAGGTTTTAAACTTCGGATTTTACAGGTAAATTTCCAAAAAACTGGGGTTTTTTTGTTTTAAATTAGAATATTTTATTTATTGATTGTTTATCTTCAATTTGTGATATATAAAACTTTAGCACATAAATTAATTATTTACTTTTTAATAGGCATTTAAAAATAGGGAGAGTAAATTAAAAAAAAAAAACGTTTGTCTAAAATATTATATTCAGTTTATTGGAAAGAGCATAAAATTTCACACTGACCCTGAAAATATCGTAAAAATAAAATAAATAGAAAAACTTTTGTAGATTTTTAAAGTTTAAAAGTTGAAAAATACTGAACTCGTAAAATTCAATTAATTTCATTACTGTTTTTTAAAAAATAAAAAAATAATATTTCTAATACGTTTTATACACTTTTAATAGTTCAATTTTGAAAGTATAATCCATAAAGAAAATAAACAACACACTTTTAAAGAGAAATTACGAGTTTTTTATATTTTATTCGCAGTTTCCTGTTAGGGGTATCAAAAATTCCTACAAAAATTCTGATACACCTAACCGCCACTGCTTATGACAATAAGTGTTAAATAAAATAATTTTGCTTATAGTTCTTTTGTAAAAAATATCAATCCCACAATTCAATTTGGCAAATGAGTGCAAGGCTGTAAACCTTTTACCGGAAATTCGTAATTATTTATAAGAAAAACTTATTGTTTGAGTTTATATTTACATTTTACAGCTTAAGAGTTGTAAGCTAAACTAAAAAAACATCATGTTAATAATCGCTGAATAAATTTTCTTCATTTTTTTTCAGATAACGAAATACTTTTTGCATGCTTCTTTTTTCCTGTTGAGGGAATAATAAGGGATAAAAATAATATTTGAAACAAAATGATCGAATAAAGCATAACAAAATCATCATCTGAAGTTATTCCCATGAAAGTTAATTTTCTTTCATAATCCAGTTATCTCCCTTCTTAATCCAGTTATCTCCCTTCTTAATTCTTCTTTTATCCGTTTATAATAAGTCATTAAATTTTGCGTTTTCTTGAAGATTTTTTCCATCAAATCAAATTTTTGCTTTCAATTTTGTTTCTCTCTTATTTGAAATGAGCACACAAACTCATACTCGTTCAACATCTCCGTATTATAAATGAATGAAATAAATCACTTGTCCAATTATTTTCCAAATGATTGACCAAATGATTCTCCCTGGACTAAAATCCTAATATCATATTCCAAACATTAGAATTAGTTAATAACGTATTTAGTGATCAGTATCAAATGATTATTAGACCATAAAAAAACATAAATCCTTGCTCTTTTAAATCCTACTGTTTTTTTTTTCCTCTATAAAATAATATAAAACAAAATTATATTTATACTTAGCACAGTTATCAACAAAATAAAATATCATTAGAAATTCTTTACTAGAAAAAAAGTGTAATGGTTCCTTCTAATATCTGCACATACCAAATGGAAACTGGATCTCGGTAACCATCTTGGTTGTAATGGTTGAATTGTCGTGTTCACAATAAATATGAACAGCATAAAATAATTATAATATGCTTATATACAATTTTCAACATAGTTGTTTGTCGATTGTGGCATGAATTCCGGAGACGTTCTGATTTCATATCTTTATGTAGGCAGCCCTGAGGATATAAGTTAGAGACAGTCGTCCACAGGAAATATTATCTGCTACTTGCCAATCGATTATTTACCTGCTGACTATTTCAAAATGTCCCTCTCTCCTCACACGTTATCTGGTTCAACCAACCAGTTCATTTGGTATCCCTCTCCCTCTCACCTCACTATCTAACATTAGAATTTGAGCTAGAAAAAATATTCGGCATCTAAATGACTAGAATATCTTTTTGTGTTAGAAGAACGTTATTCAATTCATATAACCGTTCAATATACTTTCTTCGGATATACAACGACCCAGAAAAAATGTTTTCATAATAGAGAAAGCAAATGAACAAGGAAAGCCAATTTACAAAGAGAAGAAGAGAAAGAAAAGACTCCGAGGAAGTAAGGGAAAATGAGAGAAAGAGGAAGTCAAAAATATTGTTACTTCACTCTCTTACATTTTTGAATGTGCGTGAGTATACTGTCTCCGGGCTGCGTGTTTTTCCCAGAAAATGTGCAATCTTCAAATAGTTAGCATAAACTCTGGTCAACAATGAAGATTTTGAAGCATAATATATTTTACACACAGGTTTATAGGTCATCGACAAAGGTAAAACTGAAAATGAAATAAAAAAAATGCTTCAAAAACATGTAAATACAAAATGAAGACTAAGACTTCAGAAAGGGTCGTAGACTTAATAAACTTACAGAATAGAAAGCATTTGACTATAAAATACTCATAGAATGGAGAAAATACAAATTATGGTAAATAACAGCCAAATTATGAAAGGTTAGATGGAGGTTTCACACGTGACCAGAAGATAAACAAAGTTCGTTTTGATAAAAAGAAAATAATACTAAAAAATAATTCACCATTATTCAAATCTATCCTAAAAGGGAATAATGCAACGGTTATTATCGGTGATTTTCAAAATATGTCGACAAAACTATGACGTAGAGCTGTTAGCAAGCTTGCTGTAAAGGATCAGGGAAATCTAACGGGTCTGAAGAAAAGCCTAAGCAAAAAGGGTTCACAAAAGGAGATAAATGCTAAGAGGTATATTCTTCACAGTGAAAATGTTTCAGTAAGACACGGAAGGCTTTGGTATTGAGGCGGGTTGACGTGTTACAATCACAAGCGAATTGTTAGTAGGGAGTGACTAGTTTATAGACAGGACAAAGTTAAATATAATGTATATTAAAAAGGTATTTGAATTGAATAATAAAATCTCGCTAAATGGCCACAGGAGTGAAAAAGAACCTTCTTTTATAAAACTTGTTTCACGGGTTTTATTTCTTTATAGTTTAAAATTCTTTTTAAATATAAGATTGATGAAAACAAAACCATCTTCTTCCAAAAAGATACAAACAAAATTACTTTGCGGAGTGTCGGCTGCATCCATGTCTCAAAATAATGAGAAATCTACTGTTTAAAAAAGCATTACTGATATGTAATTCAAAATTCAATATATAACAGTTTAAAAGACAAGACACGTGCAATTTGGAAATAAAATTGTTTTTTCTTAATTTAGTCGTACTCATTGAAAACATGAGAAAACAATTATCTAAAAAATCCACCTAAAGGACAAGCAATACTAACTACATCACGTATTAAACTAAAACTATTCTTCCTTCATTAATTTTTTTTTTTGCATATGTCAGGAAGTTATATTCTATAGTGAAACGTCATATGAATTTTTGTTTTTTCAATTTAGAATGTACTTTAGTATGTTTTTAAATTACATCACTAGTTTCTTCTAGGATATATTAAAATAAAATTTACCTTGGATATGATTGAAGAAAAAAATGAAAATGCAGTGACATGTATAGGGATTGAACCTGTACATTTCAGATTTGGCAAATTTTGTGTTTAATGTATTCTACTCCCCTTTTCCAATTTTTCCATCACTTTTTTTTTTCTTATTCACCTTTTGTTGTTATCTGTTACTTTATGTTTAGATAATATGTTTGATACTGATCGAACAGATAAACGCATAGACACATACACACATGGACGCACATATGCTCACACACATGCACGTACACGCACGGACATGCACGCACACACACGCAAACACACACGCATACACACACGCATACACGCACACGCACACACACACACGTACACACACAGACACACGCGCACACACGCACGTACACATATCACACAGGGATAAATAAAGGCCTGGCTCTTTTGGAAGTCAATTTCTTAAAGCCGTTCAACGCATGTCAGCATGTGAAACGAACACCTACGTCACTGTGTATTACTTCATTTTTGTAGATATAAATAATCATTGGGCTTTACACGATGTTAAATGTCATGTGATCCTTTTATAAATCGTACATGTATGGTTGGTTTGTAGATTCATTTGCTTTGTAAGCATACATGTGTTTTATGCAAATCGATTCAAACAAAGCATGAAGCCACTTGATGTAAAAAATTTTTAAAAAAACACACTTTAAGATCAAAAGCTAACTAACGATAAGTTAGATGGATAGATTACGACCCAAAACGCAGCAATTTTTTCCTCTTTGTCAGAACAATCAATCATGGAAGATGAGGACTGAATGGCAAAATGCATGAAGTAAACTCAATGTCCACTTTTTGATCTCCTCACACAAATAGTCTGTAAACAGCGAAACTTTGATCACATCTTTATAAACATTTTTTTTTACACTTATCAAGGCCCGGAAGCCACTCAGGGATGAGGGTTATTGTAAGTACAGTACGTTAGTGTGGGAAGTGTCTACTTAAGGGGGCGGTTAATCAGGAATTTGTTTACATTGGACTTGAAGACATCCAGGTTGTAGTCGGGTGGGAAGCAGGCAGACGGAACAGAGTTCCAAAGGCGTGCAGTTCTAAGAAAGAAGCTTTGTTCATGGAATCGTAAGTTTAATTTGAAAATTTAGAAAAACGAATGATCTAATCTAGAATAAAAATCTATGGATTCGTTTATTAACTAATTTGAACATTTAAAAAAAATATCCATTTAATAAGAGTTAGTATTTTTTTCTTCATTTTTTTGTGATACAAACCCGAGGGGTTGATCCCTCGTTGAGAGAAAAAAAACTATACGACCTGTGTTGTTGACAGCTGCCGTCAGGCTGAATCGATGTGGTATACATAGTTAGTGAAAATTATGAATAAATTGTTTTAACAATGAAGTCTCAAAGAAGGAAAGAAAAAAAATGATCTTTTTAATCATTTAATAAAAACTGCATAACTTTCGGTTTTCTAAATTTTAAATTAGTCTATAAACAAATCCATAGATGGATTTCATATATTTTTGCCGTGAACAGGAGTAGACCGTGGAGTAGCGGTAATTGAGGAGTGACACAACAGTTACAAAATTCCCAAATGGAGTTTTATATTATACCCAGGATGGTGGTGGGGAGTTTAAGTAATCAATAAGGTTGTGAAGTAGGGTAGTCAGAAAAAATTATGAATTAAGTAAAGTAGTATGTTGAGAGATGATAACCAGTTTATGTGCAAGAAGTGTAAGAGAATGGAAACGGATGAGAACTCCAATGTGGAGAAAGTATATTTGGATGGCACAACTATTGAGGCTGTTCAAATTTTTAGTTACCTTGGAGCAGGTGCTAGTGTGATTGCAAGAGTTAGAAGAGAATAGAGTAGGTTCAGTGAACTGCTACTACAACAGAACGTTACCCACTGTTGAAAAGTCTAACAGGCGTCCCTGTAAATGAATCTTGAGGACATGCGTTGCATGGAGAGAAATTGCATGATAATTAGATTTCGTAAACCCAGAAGAAGATTAAATCTAGACAGTATAGGGACATGAGTGCAGAATAGAAAACTTGTTCACGTTGAAATATTACTTCTTTTAGTAGTAATTTGAGGTATCAAGTTCAGTTCACGAAGGAAAGTCAGAAAAAAACATGTGAGGAAGTGATAAAGATGGACTTAGAGTAAAAGTGATGAATAAAAACCTGACTAGAAATACGTTTGGTTGGAAACAACATATGCCAGCATGTAAAAAGGATGCTAAATCGAATATGATGAAATGGCTGATTAAGATGGACTTTGATGATGAAGTAGAGTGGGAAGTGTTTTCCAAGTAGCTTTGTATAATTCTGTTTAATCCGTAGATGAGATCTAACAGGTATTATCACTCCACATCAGAGTAAACGTTGTACTTATAGGAACTAATGAGTAATTCCACTATGACAAAGTCGTTTATTGAAGAGCATAACTTAATTTGTCTGTGCATGGGGACATTTTTGAAGGGGCTGTTGCATCCTGGGTATGGACCACAAGCTCCCCAGTAGTAAAACGCTAAGTGATAGGCACATCTCTATTAAATCAAGGGATTGATATATCGTTTGCTTGACGGGTTTTCTGTTGAGTTCTCATCAGAGAATTAATTATCTGGGTTGGGACTGTGGTGCCTGAGAAAAATGAGTGACAACACATGTTATTATAAAAATAGAAATTTATTCTAATATTGAAGAAGCATTTTAAAAACTCGAAACGTTGAATTGGCACGATCTTTTCATCACCAATCGAGATCGGATCCCAAATACATTGAAACATACAATGACGAAAAGGAGAAAGGACTAGGGATAGAAGGGAAGGAGAAAGAGAGAGATAGAGAGGCATGAATACTTATCAACAAGAAAGGGACAGACGAAAACATAATTACAGCCTCAGTGCCGGATGAACTTATATCAAGGACCTCTAGGGAGGGGTGAAGGTCCCAGCGCCGGTTACTGGACTCCGGTTGCCACCCCATTTTAAATGCGCAAACATAATCCTTTCTCTTTCAATACCAATATATGTCGAGAAAGATTTGATGCAAAAGAAACTGCTGGCCTTTGCATAATGAAAACTCGTACTTGCAAGTTTGATGGATGACAAAATAATAGACGCAATACAACATTTTCTGCATAAATATACATATTTATATGTTTTTATTGATATAAAATGTTATTGGTTGGACATTCTTAAAAGACAGTTTATTTCTAGTTACATTTCGTTCAATGATTTGTGTGAGATTTGTTCTTTATTTAGATTATATATTTGACGGAAATTATATTGAAAGTTTACATTTCGTTAAAACAAGAGAAAGTTTACTAAACTGTAAATGATAATTGTAAATCCTTAAAACGTTGTATTATTTAGGCATAATTTTATTTTACTAGGAGATTACCACTTATTAAGGCCCAAAGGCCACTAGAGGATGAGGGTTAATTATTGTCAGGTGGCCAGCGTGATGATTGGTAATGGTGAGAATCTGGTAAAATTTGATTATTTAATACGATGACTCAACAAGAACTTGCTTACATTGGAATTGAAAACGACTATGTAAGAACCAGCAGGGAAGCAGAACCGAGTATTGCGTTATACATATCGGTGGTTCTAGACAAGAAACTTTGCTTATGGAGTTTTTGTTTAGTTTTAGGAACAGAGAGTCATAGAAAGGGAAACTATTGACAGTGGTTGTTACTAGATTTATAGTATATTCTATCTAGAATCTAGTTGAGGCAGTGACAGATACTACCACTCCTGGTCAGAATAGACCTGGGAGTAATAGTAATCAAGGAGTGATCTCCATACTCCTCAAAGTTCATAGAATTGAGGCCTCACTGCTGGGTGCATTTTAAGCAATAACTAGGATCTATAAATAATGAAACCTATTTACTTATTTATATTCATTTACTATATCAGAAAAATACTCACAATTAATTAAGATGTTTTCATTATCAAATAAATCTCTGGTTTTCATCAGACAAACTACCAACTTATTTTTAATTTTCTGTAATTTCCGATTTGCAATAAATAAATAATCAAAGAAACGATTTCCTAATTATGAATTCAATTTCTAAAAGTAAACACTTTATAATTCTTCAAACCATATAAGATTAAGCAGGAAAACTAATTTATATCTTGTGGACAAATATGGCATACAATCAACACAATATTTCACAGAAAATGCTGCTTGTACACATAATCTTGGATATTTAATAATAAAAAGTAAAATGTACCCAAGCAAGCAAGATGGTTCATGTTAAACATGAATGCACCCATCTCTGATCCAGCGTCGTTCGGCTCATAATTGTAAGTAGAAGTCGATGTCAGTTGGTAATAGTATTTATCAACGTACACCAGCATTCATGTCGATGTCATTAATACTGCTCTACTCATGCATTTTTACGTATGGGATTTACTTTCTCTAATCTGTACAAAACCTTAGAACATTAAAATCGCAGTGTATCATGCTACCATGTCCATTAATTAGCCCAACGTAAATGAAAAATATCACACATTTTTTTACATTTTATTTTTTACACTTTTTTTACATTTTCTTTTTTACACTTTTTTAAACATTTTCTTTTTTACACTTTTTTAAACCTTTCCTTTTTTGCACATTTTTCTACATTTTCTTTTTTACACATTTTTAAAACTTTTCTCTTTTACACATTTTTTTACATTTTCTTTTTACACATTTTTTTTACATTTTCTTTTTTACACTTGTTTTAAACCTTTTCTTTTTTACACATTTTTTTTACATTTTCTTTTTACACATTTTTTTACGTTGTCTTTTTTATACTTTTTTTTAAATTTTCTTTTTTACACATTTTTTAAACCTTTTCTTTTTTACACATTTTTTTATCTTTTCTTTTTTACACATTTTTTTACATTTTCTTTTTTACACATTTTTTTTACATTTTCTTTTTTACACATTTTTTACATTTTCTTTTTTACACTTTTTTTTATCTTTTCTTTTTTACACATTTTTTTACATTTTCTTTTTTACACATTTTTTTTACATTTTCTTTTTTACACATTTTTTACATTTTCTTTTTTACACTTTTTTTTATCTTTTCTTTTTTACACATTTTTTTACATTTTCTTTTTACACATTTTTTTACGTTTTCTTTTTTATACTTTTTTTTAAATTTTCTTTTTTACACATTTTTTAAACCTTTTCTTTTTTACACATTTTTTTATCTTTTCTTTTTTACACATTTTTTTTACATTTTCTTTTTTACACATTTTTTTTACATTTTCTTTTTTACACATTTTTTTACATTTTCTTTTTTACACATTTTTTTACATTTTCTTTTTTACACTTTTTTTTACATTTTCTTTTTTACACTTTTTTTTACATTTTCTTTTTTACACTTTTTTTTACATTTTCTTTTTTACACTTTTTTTACATTTTCTTTTTACACTTTTTTTTACATTTTCTTTTTTACACTTTTTTTTACATTTTCTTTTTTACACATTTTTTTACATTTTCTTTTTTACACTTTTTTTACATTTTCTTTTTTACACTTTTTTTTTACATTTTCTTTTTTACACTTTTTTTACATTTTCTTTTTTACACATTTTTTTTACATTTTCTTTTTTACACATTTTTTTTACATTTTCTTTTTTACACATTTTTTTTACATTTTCTTTTTTACACTTTTTTTTAATCTTTTCTTTTTTACACATTTTTTTTACATTTTCTTTTTTACACATTTTTTAGTCGTTTTCTTTTTTACACATTTTTTTATATTTTCTTTTTTACACTTTTTTTACATTTTCTTTTTTACACTTTTTTAAAATCTTTTCTTTTTTACACATTTTTTACATTTTCTTTTTTACACTTTTTTTTAAATCCTTTCTTTTTTACACATTTTTTTACATTTTCTTTTTTACACTTTTTTTAATCTTTTCTTTTTTACACATTTTTTTCTTACATTTTCTTTTTTACACTTTTTTAAAAAATCTTTTCTTTTTTACACACCTTTTTTGTTTACTCATTTTAACTCGAATGTGTGAATCCATTTTTGTGAAGAAATAACATGAAATACTTCAAACAATAAATCATAGTTCTTCAATTTTGAGGATTTAGGTTTTTCGTTTCGACTATGAAAATATTTAGTGTTTGCACAATATAATGAGATTTTTTAAAATGTATTTTAGGAAAAAACACAATTACGTAGGTGTCATGTCGAAATTCGTAAAAATTCCAAGAATTATGAAAATTATCATGTAGAATATCTGCGACAACAATGTTTTACAAATAAACGTAGATATTAGCGATCTTCTATTTTTAAATAGCGGATTTATCAAAATCATAGATTTTAGTTACCTCCCCTAGATGTTAAGAACAGTTTAACATTAACAAATATGATAAAATTAATAAATCAATAAATTATGTTTTTACTTATAATTATTTTTCTACTTGAGCAATTTTTGTAACTTTTGCAATTTTTACTAATTTCCACATGACACATATACAATTATATTTTTACCTAAAACGCATTTGTTTGATATTCCATTATATAGGCACCAACAATTCTACTGACAGGGGCAACATAACCCTTGCTTCCTTTGAACGGGTCCCAACATCTGACTTCATAAAAGATCTAAATTATAAAAATAGGTTAGAATCCTTAGATGTAATAGTGTTATGTGGTGACCTTTTGGCTATGATCACAACGTAGTATCTGTGATATGTTGAGGCGGACAGTGCCAAGTGTCAGAACGATTATCATGATTAATTGTTAAATTAAAAAGATATTTTTTACACAGGCATCACCACATTGAGTGGCCTTGAAAATGTGGTGATGCCTGTGTAACAAAAAAAAAATATTCAGAAAGACTGTTTTAAAAGAAAAGAATGTAAGTTAAAATATTTATGTTAAATATTAAACTGCGAAATTTTGAACTCAAGGAAAATGTTATGAATAAAAAAAAAAGCATAAATAAAGCTAGTTTGGAATTTTGTTTAGTAAACAATGACGTGCTTATGTGACAAACAACATTGTCCACTCTGGCTGACATTAAAGACACCTAAGCTAGGAGAATTCAGAATTATGAGTCATAGTTTGTAGTGGGAAGTCGAGGAGAAGCGAGGGGAGTTAGCTAGCCATCGGATTAGTTAGTGAATAGAAGTTGTCTCTGTATTTTGATAGAAGCATCTAAGACCAACTAAGGAAGAGGAAAGGGAGAAGATTAAGAGCGGCAAACTCTGTGATGCCGAACATTTGGAAATTAACATCTGGAAATGATAATTCGGCGTTTTGATTGTTCCATTCGAGAAGAAGATGCCTTCATTTTAGGTGCCTGCCACCAAAGAGAAGGGAGACAATGAATCAAGTATGTGACCACGTCGAGTGTCAAGCAGACAAGGGTGTTATTTGTCATTGTTAAAGACTGTCCGTTTTATTGTCCCGTTTGTTATTGTCGTGCATATGTGAAAACACCCACATACACATAGAAAGACTATTTAATATACACGTAACAGATTAACATGTAAAGACACCCCATATATAAAGAAAAGTAACTGTCCTTATAGTTCTAACCATTAGACGATGCATCGATTACAGAAACATGTATATCACATCAGAGATGAACCATGGGTAAATATCTTTTCGCTTCCTGCGGAACAGTGCGCGAATAAGACCACTTAATGTTTCAAAGCAGCAATTGAAGCACATGTTCACACACGGAAGTTCTATAGTTAACCCCACTCTCTCCAATGGTTTATTTCTACTTGTGCAGCTGCCATTGTTTAGAGGAAACATGCATACTACAGATTTATCAGGCATAAGTCCAAAAGTTCATAGAAGTTGGAAGTAATTGTAAGAAAGAAGTAGTGACAGCTAAGAGAGAATATACCAAAACCACCAGAAAATGAATTAAAGCGCAGAAATTAGGAACTCGTGATTTCAGGAAAATCTACAACAGATCAACAAATAATGGGCGATCAATAATTCCTCCATTATCCAACAATTATGTGGTTGTTTGCAACCAAGAAAGCTAACATGCTTGCATGTCAGTTTGCTTCATACATTGGACCCAGCAAACTACTTCCTCCTTGATTTTCCCTTGTGGACTGAAACCACACTAGACGATCTTAAAATCACCCCTTCTCAAGTACATGATATCATAAAAAACCTAGACACGTCAAAAGCATGTGGACCTGATCTCATTCCGACCATACTATTAAAAAAATACTTTGCGGAAGTTGCTCCAGTTCTCTCCAAACTCCTCAACAAGTGCCTTTACAAATCATACTGTCCTGACTGCTGAAAAACTGCTTCTGTGGTACCAGTTTGCAAGAATTCTGGTGAAAGAACTGACCTATTAAATTATCATCCCATTAGCCTATTCCGTCTTTTTGTCAAAATATTTGAGTCCATAATTAATCAAGCTGTAGTCCACCACCTTACAGATGCTAAACTTCTGTCCGACCGACAATATGGATTTAGGAATCCCATTCTACTGCAGATATTCTAACTGTAATCTCTGTACGTATATACCATGCACTGGATAAGACAAGGGAAAGATGGCAATACTCCTTGATAAATCTAAGGCTTTTGACAGGGTATGGCACAATGGTCTTCTCATGAAAATCAGATCCTATAGTATTACTGGATGAATACTTAACATAATTAAACCCTTCTTAAATAAGAGAAGAATCCAGTTTGCTTTGGTGGTCATACGTCAAAACAATATGATATAAATGCAGGTTTACCTCAGAGGTTGATCCTTAGACCTTTATTATTTCTGATATTCATAAATGACCTCCCTGATAAAATAGTTGCTGACGACACTACACTCTATAACAGGTACGAGGGGAAAACAAATGAACACATATCTAAGGCAATGGCGGAAACCCTAGAAGAAGGCCTCCAGTATGTAGTGGAAAGAAATAAAAAATGGATGATAACGTTCAATGCTGCTAGGACTAAGCTCGTTTCCTTTAATAATAACAAGAAACATTCGGATCCACCAATAGCTATGGTTAAAGATACCTTAAAGATTACCTGAAAGTACTTCATTCAAACTCCTCAGTTTAATGTTCATAGGTAGCATGAGCTAGAACAGATACACCGAGGGCATTGCCACAGATGCTGCAAAGAAGATGGCCTCTTTCTACCGTACTAGAAAGTTACTTACACTTAAAAGTATCTTGTATCTCTATAAGGCCACCATTCGCCCATGTATGGAGTACTGTTGGCACATTTTAGCTGGTTCATCTGCTGCTAGTCTCTCACTTCTGGACAGGATTCAAAAAAGAGTCGCCAACCTGATAGGTCCTGAACTTTCATCTAAGCTCCACCCTCCATCTCATCGACGAAATGTTGAATCTCTCTACCTGTTTTACAATTATTTTAATGGTAAATGCTCAACGAACTACAAGCACTTGTATCCTCTCGACGTAAATACCCCTGACAAACCCGACAAGCAGCTTAATCCCACCCCTACACAGTAGAAATCCCTAGGTGTAAGAAAGCCTTCTACTCTAATAGCTTCTTCCCCAAAGCTGCTAGACTTTGGAATTCTCTTCCGGGTTCCTGCTTCCCCAATTGTACTGGCATGTAGAAATTCAAGTGTAATGTGAACAGACATCTTGCTGCTCAACTCCCTACATAGCATCCCTTCCATTTATGTCCCTGATAGTAGCCCTCTACATCAAAGTGGCCCTGTGCCTTGTTTGGGGTGAAAATGTAATAAATAAAAACTTATATACTTAGATATACATAGACACAATTTTATAAATGACAATACAACATTTGTTGGATTTGGTAATATAGCAATCACTTCAATACATAGAAGAATAAGAAATCTATCACACCTGTAGGTTTCCTTTTCAAATATATGAATATATATTTCGATAAATTGCTAAATCCAATTAAAAAGATGAAAATATGTAAAAGAATAAACTGAATGAATTTAAAAATAATGATAAAAGAATAAACTTACAATCCTATATGATGAATATTTCTGCTAATTTCATCTATATTTTACTACTATACTAATCGAGGACCCACTGTGTATCGGGAGGAAGCTTAGTCCACAATACATTGTAGTCTTCATTGCACTGCAAAAAACCTATTGTTCAATATAATGGTTCAATTGTGATCTAAACAGCAGCATTCATTTTGAACGCATTCCTGGCTAATCAAAGAACCTGCTGTTGATATAAAACCTATCAAAGAATCAGATTTTTTTCGATTATCTATAACTAAACCTATTTAAGAACACTCCCAGTGGTGCGAAATTTTTTTAAAAAATCGACCCAGTCGTTTCGGAGTCCATAGGAACTCACACACACACACACACACACACACACACACACACACACACACATGGAGAAAATAAATGCGTTTTATACATAAGTATATAGATAGATAGATAAATACAAACATACAGAGTGAAACTAGAAAAGACGACAGGATTACTTTTCCGTTTGATAAAAACCGATTTTCTTTTTTTGTTGCAAACCATCTACTAGTTGGCCAGTTGTGTACAACTCCCAAGAGGGATAGGAGCCTTCTATCATGTCTGAAAGTGACACAATGTTCAATGAGCAAGATCGGAGATGCGCCACTGTGCAACATGCTTTCTTGGCCTTCGGGCCAAGATCAGAGTGTAGTATCTGTTCTGATGCTACACTTCACCTTTTTTTGTCCGCAATCAGTGGAGGAGAAATTGTTCATGGCCGAGATATTTTATTTTTGTTCCTATCCAGAGTGCCTCTTTTTGGGGAGCTGGATTTTCCCCACATTAAAAACCGACTTTGTGTCTAACTCTGCCCTCGTGGAAAGGCAAATAAATAGGAACTCATGCTTTCTACAAATCCAAGTTATGACCACAGGACCATTGCCAGTACCCCGAAAATATAAATCCAGACAGTTTAAGGCAGAGCTTGAGGGCACAGTTCAATGAAGTTTCCTTCATGTTTATATGCTTTGGTGTGGTTTCAAGTCAAGGCCACATCATGCCACTGAAAGTCAAAAATAAAGTGTACCTGGTTGTGTTGAAGAGTGTAGTGATCCCCTGGTGCAATCCGGTGGTCGCTGGCAGATTCTGGGTGTGGTAGCAGGACTCAGCACCGATCCACAGGTCCAAAGAAACCAAGATTTGGTTTCAGAAGGAGCACTACGACTTTGTACTCTTCTTTCACTAGCCCCCCTCCTCCCCTGACCGGAACCCACTGGACTACTTCATTTGGTCATACGTCAAGAACATCACCAACATGACCTCCCACAACACCAAAGCCAACCTGATCGCCGCCATCTACTGAGCATTTGCCGAGCTCCTGCCAGCCTTTGTGGAAAAGGCATGCTTCTAGTTCAAGACCTGTATCAAGGTGATGATTAAGGCTGAAGGCGGCTACATTGAATAGATGTCAGCTCTACTACATAATCAAGTTACGTGAATTGTTTTTTTTTCAATAAAAGTTTTTAAATAAAGCTGTTGTGTTGTTTCTTTAGGGCGACACTTTTATCGTTCCACCCTGTACATTGTATATACACAGATAATTAAAAAATAACGTTTATGTCTATTTGTCATCTGTTAAGGATAATAAATATGTTTTGAACACTGACAAGCATTTTTTTCTTTTAAGTTTCTAATAAGAAAAATATTTCAATGTAGATATTCTTGAATTTTACTCAGTCATCTCTTATCATTGGCCGTAAGCAACATTTAGTCTGTTATTAAGGGAGAAAATGCGAGATAATTGAATTTGAAAGCAGAGGACGAAGCAGCTGCGGAATATAAACAGGGTAACTCTAAAAGCATCTTCTCTTATGCAAATTGAAGCCGAGCCACACATTGCGTTACGTGCGTTTGGCAGCTGGACAGAAGACGGCCATTTCTAAATGTCCAAACGAACAGAGAGTGCTGACGAGTTGATTCAGCCGCCATGTCTATTATCCATCTTCAATGGATGTCCTGTCAATCAGGATGCTCTACTGTGGACACGCACCATCTTGCCTGCCGGCAGCACCAGCATGCAATGCAAACTAACACTTACTTCAATATTTGTAGCTTAGAGGATGAGAAAATTAAGTAATTATCAGCCATAGTAAATGTTCATGATTTTCTAGTATTGCATATGTAGTCGATATGTCTATCTATCTATATAATACACTATCTGACAGCCCGGCATTGCCCAGTTATACAATATGCTTAAATGTGATGTTTTAATTCATGCAGATTGCATATGTATTATTATAGGATCAATTCTCTATTGATCATCATATATTACAAGGAATAATTTGCCTAGTGGACTAATTTGCAAAAAAAAAAAAATTAAATTAAAAAATAATAATGATAATGTCATTCATCAAATTCTGTCTGTGTTTGTTTACAATATCACGTCAGCTGATATTTGGGCTTGACGATGAATGATCTGGAAGAGTCACTTCTGATTAATGTTTAGTTATCGGCACATGCCCTTTTAAATTTAACATGCACTATTCAAACCGTACACACATACATGCATATACCTTTAAATAACGTACCAGTTACTTGCCCCTGTAATCCTCGTTTGCCCAACAGGTGGCGTTCTCTATTTCCTGTTCCGTTTCTCTCTCTTCTCTTTCTTTTTTCCTCACTTGCCTTCAACCTGTTAACACGTTTTTTATTGCCCATGTAAGAGACATACCTTTCATTACGCCTCGATAGAATTTTAATCCTTTCAAGGTAAGGATGTACAATCTCGTATATACACCCACCGCATACACAATGAACATTCAACGCATCAAGATACATCAACGCATCAAGATACATTCAATACATCAAGATAGGTGCCGAACTACATACACAACGAATGTTCTAAATTCATACATGTGTACTATGAACTCCCACACGTATAATGAACAATCCAATTCATTGCATGAAATATACATACACACATACGTACACCAATACACCTTGAATTTCCAATACTTCTCTGTGTAAATAAATATTCTCTGTATATATGTATATATGTTCATTGTGTAAGCGGTGTGTATATACACGATTGTATATCCTTACCTTGAAAAAATTAAGATTCTGCGAGGCGTGTTTAAAGATGTGTCCCTTACATGGACAATAAAAAATGTATTGACAGGTCGAAGGCAGGCGATGAAAAGAGAAAGAGGAGAAAGAGAAACGGAACAGGAAATAGAGAACGCCACCTTTTGGGCAAACAAGGATTACAGGGGCAGGTAACCGGTGCGTTATTTAAAGGTGTATGTATGTGTGTATGGTTTGAATAATGCATGTTAGATTAAAAAAAGCATGTGCCTATAATTTGCAGCAGTTTTAAATAATACCTCTTCTTTTATCGTGAATTGAACTCATTAATAAGAAAAAATTAAAATAAAATAGTGAGGTACACAGGGGACCATTCAATGTGTAATCAAATGCTCTACCACTAAGCTATCTCTACAAATTATAATAAATCTATTTTTTTAAGGAGAACTGATTTGCTGAAATCTTATTATCTCCCTTGATCGGTGTAACGTAAAATATTCCCCTGTAAATATTATTCTTTTTTATCTGTAAGAGAGAAAGGCTATTTTTAAGATTGGATTTTTTCGATTTTCGATACTTATTGGATAAATTTCTGTACAAAACATATCTAAGAACACTGCCCGACATATAAATTAGATTTGTGTGAAATTTACAAAAAGTAGGCTCAGCTGTTTCAGAACCTTTAAGAAAGGAACTCACACACAAACAAAGTGATTTTTATATAATAATAATAATAATAATAATAATAATAATAGAGATTCTAGTGAAATCAAACTCCAAACTATCAAACAAGCTCCACCCCCTGCTCCTATCCTATCACTAGAATGGTGCATCCCTGTGTCTATTTTAGAAATACTTTAATGGAATGACGAACTCGTAGCATTTATGCCCCTCGACTAACCCCACAATCAACAAAATCCCACCCCTTCACTGTAGATGCCCCTAGATGCTGGAAAATCTTCTACTCTAATATTTTTTTTCTCAAACTGCTAGACCTTAGAATTCTTTTCCTGTCTCTTGCTTCACTATCTGTATTAACATGCAGAAATTTAAATGTAATGTGAACAGATATCTTGTGGCTCAACTCCTTAATTGTGTTCGTTGCAACTCTACTTTCAACTGAGTCGTTGTTTGTTTCGTTCACCACACTCTTTTATTCTACCTCTTCTTTTACACACGTCCGTTCGCTTTAGTGACTAAAAATCGTCTGTCCTCCCGCTTTCCTTTCCTCGTTATTTATGGAACCAGGGTACGAGATTCTCCGAGACTCCCCGAGATTCCAGGAGACTTTTTTCCACATAAAAGCCTGCGGGCGCCATCTTGATTCTCAATTTGTGTTCTGCAGGCACAAACGCGCAGCCGCTTTAACGGTAAGCCACTTTTTTCTCCACATTAATAGTACCCCTGTATTAATAGCCTCACATAGTTGTGTTTTACGTTCGTATAGCAATATGCCTTATTCCGGGTGAATAAGATTAAAAAAATAAATTTGATTAGGGGCTTTTTTCATCTTGGATATATTCAAAGAAATAATCATCAACATTAGTAGTAGTAGTAGTAGTAGTAGTAGTAGGGGGGTGAAATACACACATTCTTGTCTTTTTCCAAGAATAAAGGGGAGTAATAAGCAGATTAAAAAAATTTTAATACCTGATTGTAATTCTGATAATGTTTGACCTTTAAGAACACCTTTTTCTATCGCAGTTAAACAATTAGATGATGAACAGCTTATTATTTTTGCAAACTGATTCCTATATGAATGGCCTGCAAACTTCATGCTTTGCCAAATAACTCCATTCTTTCGTCTTCGTTGTATTCATGTGCAAATAATTTTCAACCTTATATATAGTAGTTGATACTAATAAAAAATAAACCAACCAAGCATTCAAACACACCAAGTCTTTTAAGTCAAGAAAAAAAAAAGAAAAAGAATACTACCATAGTAAGTGCAGAGAAAACATAGACAAGAAAATATCTCTAAAGGCTTCTTCCCTGGTGCTACCAGATCTGCTTGAAGACTCAAAATGCTTTTTCTGAGCTAAAATGCACTAAATATTCTTATTGGTTATTTTCCTTTTACTTTGCAATAAAAAAGTCAAATATATAAACAACAATTTTCCTTTACAAAACAACCAAACCAAACATCATGAATAAATATTTGAAGATGTGAAAATAACTTGAAACATAAATACTTTTTCCAAAATTATTGAATTCAGCATTAGATCATTCAAAAAGAGTTAATATGCCATAAAACAAAACAACTAAATGAAACTCAATGAATAAATATTTGACGATATAAAGAACTTGAAGCATAATTTTTTTCCAAAATTACTGGATTCGGCATTTGAAAAGGGTCGATATGTCATAAAACTAGGGCAAAAGCTCATTCTGTAAACTTGAGTTGCAACGTTTTTCAAATTACACAAAAATAATTGATCACTAATTTTTCCAACTTGTAGAAATCTAGTGGTAAGTACTTGCTTTGACTATATACATATACATTTTTCATTAATATGATCTTCTGTCAGAATGTTATCAACTTCTTTAAAGTATTTTGATCTAATGCAAAGGGTAGATATTGATTTGCTGCCCACCTCAGAAAAATGTGACACAAGGTTGGAAAATGGGAATGTCAAGCTAGTGTCCCTAAAGGAGAGACATTCTGGCCTAGCAAAAATTACCTGGGCATCCCCGTCAATATTCCCTAATAGGAGCACCTCAGGCAACACGCAATAAACTTGTCCCACCTGAAAGCTGGGTGGCAAGGCCTGGGAGGGCTGCGTACTTGAGACCAGCAGGTACTGGGACAGTTCATTGCCTTGCACCTATCGAGCTGATTGTCAAGAACGGAATTATGACTTGTACTTTCTACCCAGGTCTGTAAGCAACCGAAGCAGCGAGGAGACCAATTCTGCAACCTTAAAATAATGAAAAGTGTATGGTTAAAAAAATTGGAAGGTTCTATTTATAAAATTGACTAATTGAATGAAGCCACGTTCTATTAGCAACCAATCAGAAACGGAAATAAAAAATATTGGATCTTTTAGAATTCCTGCACATAATTTTTCATGTGCACACAAAAAAGATCTTTGCTCTTTGTCTGCAAACTTGTAACGTTCAAGATTTATATGGATTAGCTACCCACCAAAACCCTTTTTCATCTCCAGGACTCATACAGATTAGCTACCCATTGGAAACTCTTTATCATCTCGAGGACTTATACAGATTATCTACATCTGGAAAACTCTTCTGAAATTAAACATGTCTTTCAATTCAAAGGATATTTAATTTCTCCTCTAATACTAATGCTTTATCTCTAATCCGAATGCTTTCTATTTTTATTTGCCCCAACAAGAGTGTTATTGTCTAAATTCGGTATTGGCACAGCGTCCATTATAACCTGTCCAAACAATTAAGAATTAGGAGATATTTTTCTTGTCTTATGAGCATTTGTGTCTTTGAAGCTTTGACTTGCACAAAAGAGTTAATTGTCATTTATAATGTTTCTGAATTTTTTAGATAAGGATTGATAATTTGGATTATTTGGATTATTCGGACTACTGTTCTCATCTTCGTTGTAATTTCCACTATATTTTGTAACCTCCGCTTTTCTTCAGGAGCATCTCCTAGAAGTTATTTATCTTCCTCCCACAGTGAGATGATGTGACAAAAGGATCAAAAGTGAGATTTGAAAAGCTAGCACCCAAGAAAAAAAAACAGTTTGGCCTACAAAAAAATATTTGGAAAATTCTGTCGCTATTCCTCGATAAGGGCTCATCAGGAAATTAGCAATAAATTAACCGCTTCTCACAAAAAGAAGGCAAAGCCTAGGAAAGTGGACTTCGTAGAACTGCACAGGAGCAGAGATATACGAGGTGCTTTCACTAAGTTTCCAGACTTTTTTGTACAAGCATTTAAAATTGTCATAGACTCTTGAAAATTCAGTATGTTATTGCTATACATCTTATAACATGACTGACCAATTTTTATGATTTCAGGTTCAAATGAACAGCTACAGCAGGAATTGGAATGCATCCTACTAAAGCCTGATTGTCACAGCTGATGAATTTCAAAAATGCTATCTGGACATGAGGACACTTTAGAAGAACGATATGCAATAAAATTCTGTTTTAAATTTGGAAAAAATGTAACAGAAACATATGGAATGCTTCAGACTGCTTTTGAACTATCTTGCATGAATCGAACATCAGTTTTTCAGAGGCATAAGAGATTCAAGGAAGGCGGGGAGTCTGTGAAAGATGATGAAAGGTGTGGGAGGAGTAAGGAAGTCAGAACACCAGAATTGATTGACCAAATAAAGAATTTTATGAATAAGGACTGTCGTGTGTCTATAGAGACAATAAATGCACAGTTTGATGTCAATATGGGGACTATACACACAATTATTTGCAAGGAACTGAAGATGTGGAGGATTTGCACGAAGTTTGTCCCAAGGGTGCTCAGAGAACTCCATTCTTGTCATAGACTATTTGACTAAGATGGGCATCAAGACAGTGCCTCACCCTCCCTATAGTCCAGATCTTGCTCCCTGTGACTTTCGGTTATTCCCTAAGAAAACCTTAGAAGCTGTTATTATGGGACAATTGAGAAGATGAAAGAAGCTGTGACAAGCGTCATTCACATACTCATACAAGAAGACTTCCATGGGGTCTTCCAGAAGTTGTTGAAACAGTACAAGTGCATTGCAACCGGAGGAGATTACTTTGAAGGGGAACTAGAGTTTCATGTGTGTACTATCGATAAAAGTGCCCATACAAAAAAGTCTGGAAACTTATTGAAGGCATTTCGTACTTCAGTCAACAGGGAATAAGTCATCTCAACAATGGCCTAGACTTTGGTGATTTTGATGCCAAGAGAAAACCCATGGCTTACAGCTGGCAGCAATATCTAAAATGTCTTAGAAGCTTATCAAAGCATCGAGCTCCCTCCTTAAGGAAGCTGTTTTCAGTTGAAGCAAAATGTGGATTCGAACAGTACTAGTGAAAATGTCTGGGTTAAGAATTATTCTAGAATCAATTTTACCTACAGGCTGTGAGTTCAATCCCTGATAAAGGTAGTTAAACCATTTTTATATGATATTATGTAATATTAGACTTTCTAGCCATTAAAAACGGGCAACATTTATAGCCAGCCAATTGATTGAAAATTGAGTTCTTTATGCCAAATTTATAGAGTAAATGTAGTATTGTGGTGATGCTAGCCAGTGGCATTTACCCTAGGCAAGTTGAACTGACTTCTTCTAAAGAAGGAAGTGTCAAGGGAATATTAAATTCACAAGTGGTCTCCAGTCACATGTATATCTCGGTCAAGGTAGATGACAATGTTAGGGATTTTCAGTTCTTGCAAGGAGGTGTCGATGTCCTCCTACATTCAGCGCCTAGTATTCCCAAATAGCCACCCATCTAGTACTGACCAGGCTCAACATTGCTTAACTTTAGTGATCTAATGAGAAGTGTTTGAACAAAGAGCTTTAAGGTAATGTATTATTAGCCATGGCTATCAATAGTTGAGAAGGTTTCTTTTAATTATTAAAGGAAAGAAGCTTAGTCTTGACAGCAGTAAATATTGCTATAAATTCATGTCCTCATTCCACTACAGACTGAAGGTCTTCCTCTAAGGTTTCAGCCATTTCCTTAGATTCATTCGTTTTCCCCTCATGTCTGTTATATTCAATTTTTAAGGATTGTTTACTGTTATACGGGTGCCATTCATTTTTTTGTCTTAATTACATACTAATCTTAAAAATGGTCATTGGATTCGGCACAAAAATAATCTTGTTAATCCAGTCAAGTGTCGCAAATGATAAGCAGTATACCCCCCCCCCCTAAGAATAGGTCATGCCTGGGAGGGGACCATCTAAGACTGTGTCAACATTATCCAAATACGAGATCAAGATCTCAAACTAAAATTTCAGCAACATTATATTATAAAATAAAATTAAGAATTCAATTCGTCATTATCATAGCATAATATTCAGTTTAACGGTCGTTTAATCACCTGTTTTACATTCTGGCATGTGTTGGACGGCTTTTGGAAACTGGCTTTCAAATTAACCTATCTCTACTAAAATTTTTACTTATTTCTCTTAAATCTATTCCTGTCGACCCCCCCCCATAATGTTTTCCTTCGTCTTCTCTTGCAGACTGTCCCTGCTTTCACAACTGTTCTACATTTACTGATCCAATAACTTTCATAATTTCTTTCAATGTGACCATATCAACAAAGTCTCCTGTTCTGAACACATCTCCCTATACTGTCACAATTTAAACTTCTTCTGAGATCAACAGATCTAAATCAGTAGGACTCATATTATGTATTCAATGTATCATTTTCAGATTATTTCTATTCATGCAACGCATGTCCTCAACAATTAATAGACAATTTTAATATTGAATTGTTTGTCTACTGCAGTGTTCGATTCTGTTTTTGTACACAGTATTTCAGAATCATAAAGTACAACTTTTTCTGTAGAATTCTCCAAAATTTATTGATATCGATCTAAATTTATTGATTCTTGATATTTTATGAAATACTTTCATAATTTGTTTTTATTTGATTTCAACCAATTAATCTTTTTCTGTGATAATTCAGACTTCAAGTACTAAACATTTACAAAATTGTGGCAGGAGCAGCCATCTTTGAAAAAGCCAATTTGATTGACTGATACGAGACGGAATGCTGTGTATAATAAAAACCTGCCAAAGTTGATTGACATGCATTCTAATATTACTTCACAGACAAATAAGTTATATCTATAAAAAGAAAAAATCTTGTTTTTCTTTGTCTGAAATACGCCAGACACTTGGAATATTATGATTTTTATATAGCTTGGAAAAAGTGGTTAACTTTATGAATTTTATAAGATGGTTGGTTTTCTGTGTATATAATTTAGGCTTCATTATTTTTATGTAAACTTATAAAAAGGTTCCTATTAAAATACGTATGGAAGTATATAGTTATCAACAGACTATGTCACTATATTATAGCTCTTCAGTCTAGCTAGACATACAACCGCTTAAAACTGAACTGCTTTCTTTTTACAGATTTTTATCCATTATGCAATCAGCACAAGCAAAATGGATGAAAATATAAAATAATAATATCAGCTGTCGAAAGTGCTTTATTGATTTCCAAAGAGCTTTGTATTATCACGAATTATAGCTGGCGATTTCACATACCAGAGTTTAATTTCTAAGAGAATGGACGTATATGTAGTCATCTATAAATACAATACCGTTTCTTTGTAGCACAGATCTTCGGTGTAGACTTCAATACTGAGAAATATCGTGATTTGGAATAATTATTACTACTGTAACAAAGCACAGACGTGTGTATGCGGCTGTATGTAAATGCCAGACTCGTGTGCGAGGTGACGTCATGGCAAGAAAGAATGAAATAGATTATAAAAAGAAGAACATGTGCGCAAACCCATGATTATGTAAAAGGAAGACAGTCAGAAAGTCAGAGAGAAGACAGAGATAGACGTGTGACACAGTTAGCCCGAGAGCGACAGGAAAAGACACGTGCTAAACATGGTGACACAGGAATAGAGGACCGTTTGTTTGACACTGTTACATGAAAGGACTGTCCCTTCTCATGTAAGTAATACATAGTAGATAAGTGAAAATGATATTAGGATAAGGCTAGAATCGAACCCTGTAGGCAAGTGTTAAAGATAATGGAAAAATGGAATGCTAGAAATTAAGTTCACTGTTAATTTTATTAGAAATAGTTAAATATTGGTTATGTCGGAAAAAAGAGTCGATTGTCTATTCTTTTAGAAATCTAGATATCAAATATGTCAGTTAAATGAATGCACAATGCAAATTAAAAATATATTGTTTAAAAATAGGTTAGAATTAGAATTGAGGATTCTTTTGTTTGCCAAAGGTGTGTTTGGACAAACATATGTAAAGCCACGTGAAAATTAGTCACGTTTGAAAACCACACTTCTGACGTCATAAACAAAGGAGATTTCTCAATATAGGAATCTAAGGGTTCGAAGTTGTCAGTCAAGAGTTGAGAGTCAAGAGTTGATGAGGATAAGATAATCAGAGCAGATCACACACGGTGATAGAGTTGGAGAGTGAGAGCCCTTAGAGGCGAAGGGTAGAACTGGATTTACAAACAGTTTCCAGTCACATGTAAATCCTGATCAGGGAAAATGACGACGTTAGGATCTTGCAGTTCTGGCAGGGAAGTGTCGATGTTGACGTCCTCCTACATACAGTACCTGGTATTCTTAAATGGCTACCCATCTAGTACTGACCAGGTTCAACTTTGCTTAACTTTAGTGATGTAATCAGAACTGGTATATCAACATGATTATAGTTTATACAAGATACATCAGGACTGGTTTGACAATAAGGATGAAGAACTTAGGCGACTTGTAGACAGTAAAAGAAAAAGCTTCTATGCTCATCTAAACGACCTGCGGTCAATTGCAAAAAAAAACAACAGTACCGGGAATGCAAGGCCATCGTCCAAGAAGTCACATACACTCTTAAGAACAATTGGTGGCGGAATAAAGCAATAAAGATCCAACAACTCGCAGACAAACATGGAACTTGTGGTTTCTTCGATGCTACAAAAGCCATCTATCAACACTTAACGCAGGATCAAGCTTCCTCTCAAAAGCAAGGACGGGTCAACACTGCTCAAGAGTGCCTCTGCCATCAACTCCAGATGGAGAGAACACATCAAAGGGTTGCTAAATCAAGCCAATCCGTACGAAAATGATGCCCTGAACGCCATTCATCTGGAACCCATCGACAAATTTCTTGTCAGAATCCCGAGCCCAAGGAAGTCAAATCTGTGGACAAATCCTTGAAGAATAACAGGACTTCTGGACTTGATCGTATTCCAGCTGAAATCTAAAAGACTGTTGAAAACCTCTTGCTGACCCAACTGTATCAACTCATCATGAAAATTTGCGAAGTCGAAAGAGTTCCAAGACTTCAGAGATGTTGCCATCGTCAAGACCTATAAGAGGAAGGGTGATCGGTCAGAATGTGGGGACTACAGAGACATCTCTCTCCTGGCGTCGGCTGGAGAGTTCCTTACTCATGTGCTAAGCGGCTGCCTCTCTCTACTCGCTGAAACAATTATTGAATTGATAAAGCCTTCATCTGATGATAAGTACTTCATCGAATTTTATACTTTTAGTAACAAACATTCCACGTAAATAATAATAGTACTATCTTTTTTGTTTCATTAATATTTTTTGTTATAGATTTTCTATAGTGAACGAAACTCATCCTGTGAATAAACAGATTCATCAGTTATATTTTAATTAAATCTGGGCCTTTCAATCAAGACACTTCAAGGTTTGGGTTACATAAAGAACCGAGAACCAATTAAGAACCTTAAATCTTTGAAACCAGACAGGAGCGAGATACATAAAGGCCCCACCGGAAGTACTATTTTAAAAATGTCCACTATGGTGGATATTTCAAAAATATTTCTCTTTGATGTGAAAGGTTATTGTCAAAATCCTTTCAAAATCTAAAAGAAATGAGAAATTACTTTATATTAAAAGTAATTATGGTTAAACGTTTTAACCCTTAAAAACGGGAAAAGGTTATAGCCCGTTGATTTAGAAAGAGTGTTTCATGGCAGATTGATAGTTGAATATGGTTCAACGTGCTCATTTTTACATTGAATACTTGTCCTTATATATCCCTTACTGTATTGGACGGATACTATAATATTTGATTTGCCGCATATTATCATAACAAAGATCCATGCAAAATTTGAACCGGATCGACCCAGTAGTTTCCGAAAAAAAAAGTGGAATTAATAGACATATATATGACATATGTTCTAATTAGTCAGAATCAAAAAGAAACAAAAAGCTTTCTCTTTTTAATTTCAAAGTATGAATTTTAAAGTTATATTTACTTATTAAGGTAAAGTATCAAGCAACAACAATTAAAGAAAGATTTAAAACTGATAGAGCAAGCGAAATAGTAGCAATGTGAAAAATTATATGCAATTATTTTTAATGCAAGACTGTAAGTGAGAGATAATAATTGCTTCCAAAATAGCAAAACCCGTTTTGTGTTGAATATGTGTTACGAAAGAGAATCACCATAACGTAATTTATATAAAACAGTGGACTCCATATTCGTGTGTAAATATTTAAACGATAAACTCTTAAACTACTGGTCACACAGCAGTAAAATTAACAGGAAATAGTAATCATACAACAAGGATGGTTTTTAATGAATAACACCTTTGGATAGGTGAATAAAGTGTATAAAAATATGTAGGCAAGTTGAAATGCAAAATGTTCATTTCAACTTGCTGACATATTTCTATTACTTTTGCACATGCGTAAATTCATTCATAGCTTTAAGAGTTTAAAATTTGAATCTTTCTGCTTTATCTGTCGATACCTCAAATGGTAAGTGTTGTGATGGCACCCACTTATTTACATATGTGGATAATATTACATATAAATAACAAGACTCGGTTAGTCTGAATGTGTGTTAACCAGAAGCCACCAAAGGTCAAGCTGAGAGCAGATATGCTCTCCAGCCAAGACTCTCTTACTTGACAACCATTATGTAAATATACTGTAAATATACTTTTTCTAATGCACTTCTTATTGATCTACCTTTGTTTGTTGAGTCTTCATTTGTATTGCCTTATATGTTATTTGGTTCAGCGTGCAAACATAACAGTTGGCGACGAAGATGAACGTCAAACATAACAGTAAGGAAAGCGAGCGGAGCACTAAATGTTTTGATTTCGATTCTAGCTGATGATATCCAAGTCATTTTTATAACTTTTAGAATCACTACTATATATATATATATATATATATATATATATATATATATGTGTGTATATATATATATATATATATATATATATATATATATATATATATGTATGTATATAATGTACGTATGTAATATTCACTAGAGAATTGGCTCTGTAATAATAAATAAGAAATCTGCATGAATTAAAATATATTTAATCGTATTTTTCTACCGGACAAGCTAGTTATACATATATGTGACTATGCAATAAGAACATAAGAGATCTTTAGTTAATAAGCAATGTCAAAACGTATAATGTAATAATAGGTGGCTATGACAATACTTTCTGAAGCAATCGAAGTACGCAATTGATACCAATGAAAAGAGAAACATAACAGTAAATAGTGCCGAATGATATTGTTAATTTTGTAGTAAATTGAATAAAATTCACAGTTTATTAAAATACACGCAATACAGGCAAAACATATACTTGTAAAAATTTGTGGGGTGGTGGAGTTTTTCGCAATGTATTTGACAGTCGGTAGTGTGATACAAATTTTCTAGTGAATTGGTAGAAATGAATCTTATTAAATTTGAGCCCTATTGTAGGTAAGGCGATGAAGGGTACATATGAAATAGAGAGCGAAGAGGCCTCCCACTTTGTTCATTCATCAAAAGTAAAAATTAATAATGAATAGGATAAACTATAAAACTCGAAAAAATATTTCTTTTTAAAAGCAGGAACCAACATGTATGTTTTCTCACGAATAAAACGTATTTATATATCTAACTTCTGTTACAAAAGTTATTGAGTACTGATGTAGCGGAAAACTAACTTTACTTTATATACTAGAAAAAATTTTCTAAAACCTTTGAATTCAGTAAATAAAAAGAAAGGTTTTCAATGAAAGGATAATAAATAAATATTTTTTTTTGTTTTAAGGGTTTTATCAGGAAAAGAGTTTAAAGAAAATATGTTCAAAGAGATATAAAACCATTATTTTGGGGATTCAATATTGTTACATTAGAAGTATAAATTAATGAAAATATAAAAGATCACTTAGAAATCAAATACAATTCAAGAATTTTTATTTCTTTTATATTTCGGCACCCAAACATTTCTACATTAGAAACATCAGTTTTTTTCATCAGCCGATGCTTGTTAAGACCGACATATCTGCTTTATAATATTGTTTTCGTTTATTTAAACAAAATTTATTGCATCATATTGGTTTCTAAAAGAGTTTTCATATTTTCATTAACCGATGCTTCTAATGTATATATATATATATTGGATTTAATAATTGTACACACACGTACCAATGTTTCTTTCCAAAGATTAGGGCATTTAAAACCAATAAAAAGTCTGATTCTTGTACGGGACAAAAAAGAAAATAATTTTGTATATATCATTGAGCCGAAATATTTGAATTATAATATTGAATCTAATAATTGCACAATAACATTTCACTACAAAATTAGAATATTTAAATAGTCACCAATAACATCCGATGTAGGTCGGATGTCTGTGGCATAATGTCTTTATATTTCGATACATCATTAATAAAAAAGACAATATTTGATTTATAATACTGTTTTCATTTATTTGAAAAGAAAATCTTGCATCATATTTGATTTCTAAGTGATTTCTCATATCTTAATTATTTTTAAGCGAGCAGTTGAGAAAAAAAAAGATAAAGATACCCAAAGAAGCATAATAAAAAATATTTTTTTAAGCATTTATCTGTTTAGCGTCATAGCAAGATTCTTGAGGATATTTCATGTTAAAAGAAAATATCTATTTGAATCAATTATTTTTATACATTGTATAGAAAGTTTGTAATTTTACACATACCTGTCACTTGGACGATATTAATTTTCCCACCCTCCATTGGTAAAAGAAAAGGTCACAGTCTTACCACAGAAACGTTTCTCAATTAATCTCTTTTTCAACTAATCAGTTCCTGATCAAGCTCTATCACTTTCCGGTTTGATGAACTATTGTTGTGTTCACGATCCGACCTCTATTTCCCTCGAACATTGACAGACGCCGCCGGGCTTACCTATTCCCAATCGCTGGTGCCTCAATACAACTGATTGCAATAATGATTCTACTCAAAGCTCATAAGAGAACCAAGTAGAAACTCCTTCTTATTAAAGTGATCGGCCAATTGCATAACATTTCCTGCGTTATTACAATGTTAATAAATGATATCGATCCAACTGAGCTTGTTTAGCCTATTCCAGGATTTGAATTTCATTTTCTAACTTGATTATCTGTGTAAGTAAATTATTAGGGTCTAGTACTAACCCTTACTTATTAACGTATAATATTGTTTATGAAAAAACAAAAAACAATGAAAACGATGTAGTTCCTATTATATTTCTGATCTTTTGCTCTTGTTTGAAAACATATATTTCTGATAATTGATTTATTATATCTCTCCATGGTTAGTGCTTCCGTTTTTGTAGACCTGAGATCTTCCAATTCCCAAATGCAAAACAACAGTATCTAAAATAGCACATGTACTGACTGAACTTTATAATGAAATCAGGGAGAAAATAAGAGACCAAATCGAGAGGGTTTCTAAAAGTTAATGGTTGTATAAGAGAATAACTATTTTTATCAAGCCAAAGGTTGTGCATCATTGCATCCAGAAGAATAAAAAAACATTGTTTTGTCTTTTTAATCATCGAATTCCAGGCTCTTGTCGGGTTCATCAAGTGCAATATGAAAAATCTGCCTCAAGAATGTTCTTTTCTCTTAGGAAACAATCAAAACTGGTTTCATGTTGGGATAACACGATTTTTTATGTTACATTTCCATTAGTTTTTCCATTAGTACGTTTCGGTCGATGTAACCTCTGACCTTCGTCAAGAGTATCTTCTTGAACCCGGGAATTTGTCCTGAATTGCGGACGGAATCCTTTACCTTATCCACGGGGTTAGCTTGTTCTTGTTCTGTCAGCAATGACTGTATAATAGTCCTAAGTAATTCACAATTGTATTTTGAGTGTAACTCGCACTAAGGAGTTAATCTTCAACCTCCTGAAGAGTGTAACTTACAACCGAATTTTACCAAGTACTTTATCCATTAGGTTACGAGTTCACAGATTCTTTAGTTTAACAGAAAGATTCCCGAGTTCAATAAGAACTCAAGGTCTGATGTTTGACGTAGGCGGTTGGCATATCAGTTGTAGATCAACACTGATGAATCTATAAAAGGTGACACAGTCATATCTGTTGCTATATAAAATATTTAATTATTAGAATTTATAATTAATATTTTAAATTAAAATTTATAATTAATAATTCCTGTGAAAGGGAAGGAATTTAAGAGAAAATAATTGCCTATTCAATTACAAAAGTATCCCTCCCGTTTGCTAAACGCTCCAGATTCAGCTTAAAATGATTATGAGCAGCATTTACAAGTTTCATTCACACACCTGTTCACTCCACGGTTATAGATGTTGAGTTACAAGACTCCAGATCTGGGTTTGAACTTAGCGGTAGGCGGATCAGTTGTTAATTTGCACTGATGCGTATTGTGAAGCAAACTTGTTTGTGGATATAAATATTAATTTATCAGATATATAAAAGGCTGTATGTCTGTCTGTTTCCATATTTTCAAATTCTGTTGCCGCCGAAACTAAAAATCGCAGAGTGGTGCTAAAGGCCTCAAATGATAGGATTTTACGGACCATACTGTTCTGGGTGTTTAGCCAGTTAAAATAGTTTTCAGAGGTCAAAAATGGCTAAAAATTGACAAAATCGTCAAACATTTTGTACATTCATCCTAGTTTATTTTTAATCAATTCATGTGTGTCACATTGGTACAGTGGTAACGTCACCAGCTTTCATCTTAGTTTATTTTTGCATGCTATTTTGCATGCACATTTGTCGATAAGAAAGTTGTATTTAAATTGGATGCCATATGTGATCAGAGTAGCACCTTTGTTTTTTATATATCTAATTAAGTTGAGGGATGACTAATAAACATTGGGTAGAGGTAATTAGCGATTACGTGCAAAATTTATCGACCATGATGACGGAGTGCAATAATTTTTATAGTCTTTTCGGTTGGGGGGGGGGGGGGTAAACACAAATGTTAGAAAATACTCGTATTTGGCTAAATAAACGGTATGGTAACAAATTTAAAACAGTAAAAACGATTGATTTGACAGCCAGTCTGCGACATTGACTTCCGAAAATAAATAAATAAATAAAATAGACAAAGGAAAACATCGCCGAACAGTCGTAAACATTTCTTTTAATTTCCCCCCTGAAGAAGAGATACTACTCTCGAAAATTAAGGACATCAACACCTACCATCTTGTACGATATATTATGTTGGCAAATAAACGTAATATAATTGAGAATTATTGAAAATTCCTTCTAATAGTGTCATTATTCTTTTATATACTAACTCGTGTCCACAGTTTCCTACGAACCACATTGATATAGCCTTCAAACACGACTATTTTTTGTTTTGTTTCCTGTTTCAAATAAAACTGGAGGAGACACTGAACACATTTGCTAATTATGCAGCTTGTAAAACGTGATGAAAGAATAACTTTATTTATTTAATGAATAAGGAAGAGAGCTTTCTTAACTTTTCACATAACAATTAGATAAATAAAAGATACGGTAAAAATTAAATTAAACTTGAAAATCCTATCAAAAAATATCAAGGTTCGGAAACTGAAGAAGTGCTAAACACATAAAAACACGAAAATGTTATCGCCCTAAAAAAGAAAAATCTGCATTTTTAAGGGTGAACTATAGAGTCCCTCTAATTATTTAGATTTTTTTAAGCAAGAACAAACGCACATTGAATGATTTAAAAAATATCCCGCCCACCCAGCCATATTTGTTTTTAAATGCGTAGAAATATATCCAATTTAGGAACGATATACTTGATAAGGTTTCTTGGCAATCAGGAAGACAGATCGCTTCATCTAAGGGACATAACTCTTATATTATTTGGATTCATCGGACTATTGTTCTCATCTGCAATGTCATTTTCACGTTTCGGTCGATGTAACCTCCGACTTTCTTCATGTCTATCTTGCTGAATTCTGGAATGTTTCTGTTGAACTCGGAAATTTGGACGGACTTTCGAACGACCGAAGTGTTGTGAAAATGACACTCCAGATGAGAACAATAGGCCGTTTAATCCAAATAACGAATCATCATCTCAAAAATTCAGGGATGTAACTACATTTTAGTTGGGTTTTTTTTTTTTTTTTTTTAAACAAAAATGTAGTAGGCAAAACAAACAAAAAAAATACAACTAAAAACAGACGGGACAAAAAACTCGCTTCTCGCAGACACGTGGGTCGTAACAAGCACAATCTAGGGTTAACAACGACACCGCCCAGAGCTTTTATGGCGTTGATCCCTAGAAGTAAGTCAAACCCCAGCGGTTTGCCACGCACCACCAACACATCGATTCTGGCAGACACACCTTCGTCAGTGGACACAGAGACCGCTCCAACACCGCAGCAGGCATGGGACATTCCACCAATCGTTTTGACATCTACGTTCGTTTTTCTCCAAGACCGACACCGGTCTGCATGTAAAATAGTCCTAGAGCATCCTGTATCAATAAGCGCCAAACATCGCGTCCCGTCAACGTGGATGCTTATCACCGGGAGCGTCGTGCTCGCATCTTGGTGGGGAAGGAGACTGGCGCTTATGTGTCCTCCCCGTGCTCGTTTCCCGAGCAATTCCGAGCCCAGTATCCACTCTCACCGCAACGGTAACACCGTGTTCCACGTTTTCGACAATCCTTTGCAAAGTGGCCTTTCGTATTGCACTTGAAACAGGTCACACTAATAGGAATATTCTGGGCCCTGTGGTTGTTGGGTGAGCGTGTGGCCGCAACCACGTCCTGATTGTGTTCCCCAGTCGTCGTCAAAATTCTTGCTCTCAACCTTAGTTCCCCCATGGTCAGGACTTTGATGTTCGGCACCTGTTGAAGAGCAATTGAGATAGCGTCAGGGAACCCTGTGACGAAAGTCAATTTTGTCTCTCTAAGCCATCTCCTGTGAATCCGGCCAATCCAACCAACTGCCTGAGTTTGTTGGCGTAAACATTCACACGTTCGCCAGCCCATCTAACCATAGTTATTTTTCTGTATGCTGCAAACGCGTCGTCGGTAAATGCCTCCTTTAATCGGGCCTCAATCTGGTCTATTTCTCTTTGATCGTCCTCCTCCATTTCCATGTAGAGGGCCAGTGCATCACCTTCCAGATATAAAGGTAGCAGACTCGCTACATCATCCACCTGCTGAAGTTGTGCGACAAGTCTCACTTTTTTCAGCCACGCTACAACGTCTCCCTCGCCAGAGAACGGCTTGATAATATTGCATCTTCGCCATAGTCGGGCCGAAATAGCTTGAAACAAAAATGTAGTAGACAAAACAAACAAACAAAAAATACAACTAAAAACAGAGGGGACAAAAAAATCGCTTCTCGCAGACACGTGGGTCGTAACAAGCACAATCTACTCGCCAGAATCACCTACACACAATCTGCAGAACGCCCCCTCTCCTTTCCAGTGTCCTTCCTTTAATGCGGCCGGGAACGACATATTTGCATAGTCGCGCGAGAGCAGACGTGATTCAGCGATAATTACATTGGGCAAACGCTAATAAAAGCCCATGGACGCCATCTTAGAACTCTTTCTTTCGCTCAGCCCAAAACAGACGTATCCGAGGTAAGCTCTATATTTCTCATTTTGGTTACTGCTAATTCTGCTACATGTTTTTTCATACGATAATTTATAACGCTAACTGCAAGAAAAGAATGATGCGACTGTGAGGGTTATTTGGTTTATGAACGTCTTGGAAACGCAACCAGCTTCACGGGGAATGAACAATATCCAACGATATCTAACACGATAGATACATGTTGGAAACATCAACGAAAACGGGTCGATATGTCGTCGGCTATGACTGTCTGGCATGGGTCGCATTATGTGTGATCGTTGCAGGCATCTTCCCATCGTCGGCATTAATGGTATGCTGAAATCGAATACTTGTATAAAATAGCGACAAATGCATTTTTATAAAAAAATATATAATTTATTTAACATTTAACAAGGAGAAGGCATATTTTGTCGACCCATCGCGTATAGCGAGTAAATCTCAACTGTCTTAAAACAATAAAAAAAATATATATTATTTATCTTTCTTCATTGAAAGAGACAGAAAGGGAGTGAATGAGAGAAATAGAGAAAGAAAGAGAGAGCAAGAGAGAGAGAGAGGGGGAGAGAGAGATGCGTTTCACGCAATGATTTGTTTTTTCAATTTATAATGTCAGCATTGTTTTAACTTTTATTATGCATTGAATTATAAACATATGTCAATCTGGCTTAAGTCATCACAGTACATTTTCAAAATCACAAACACCTGTTTTACACAATTTCACCGCACAAGTTGGGCACAAGGTTCATTAAGGTAGAAGCCGTTAGCTCCCGTAAAGGAGCTACGTCATTGTGCCACACGACTATTTTTGTTTGGAATTTTAAAAAATTTGTTTCGACTATTTTATTTAATGTAACAAAAAAAATGTTAAAAAGGTATATATAATAGATAATTTTATTGTTTTTTACATTTTTCTTATATTTATTCTGATGTTTTGTTTAAGAACAAATACGGTACTGGAAATCATGAAAGATGTTACAAATAAAAAAATGTTGTTTCTTTTTAACTACTTTATTTAATGTAACAAAAACAAATAAATATAATAGATAATTTTATTGTTTTTTTTTTTTAAGAAAACGTTTGGAAATCCGGAATAAGATACGACTATTTCTTTCAAAGATTTAAGCTTCATGATTGCCAGTAAATGTTGCCGAGGGAATTCAGACAACTTTTGCAAAAAAGATTAAATTCTAGCAGAAGTAAAATTAATCTGCTGTTTTCTTTTTATTTATTTATTTATTTTTAAATAGGGGCTAAAATTTAAAATAATTTGCCGTAATAAAAATATCGTTTTTGTATCACCGTATCTCTCGAGTCAGTTGTTTTTTTAATCAAGATTACTTCTGGCTTTAAACGGAAGTAAGCTTTATGTATATAATAGCTGTCAGTTTAGCAAATAATAAAATAAAATTAAATTGAAAATAACTTTAAATAATATTCTTAAGTAGAACAAATAAAGCAATTCTATTATTATAAACCTTAAATAACATGAACATAATTATTAAAATACACTTTTTTAATGTAATATATAAATTAGGTTACTGTTATAATGTAAATTTACTTTGAATAAATAGTATATATAATATGATAGTATGGTGATATAGGTGTATGAAAGTCCGTTTTCAACATGAAAATTAATTTGTGGAGCAGAGTTCCTTTTGTATGTATTAATAAATAATACGACTTTACTATAATATATATATATGTATGTATGTGTGTGTCTGTGTGTGTGTGTGTCTGTGTGTGTCTGTGTGTGTCTGTGTGTCTCTGTGTGTGTAAGATTTAACAACAAATATTTTTAACAAAAGGGAAGCAAATTGGTTTCCAAATTATATATTCATCTCTCAAGTGAAAATAAAATAATTGCACTACGTACTACCATAAAATAATAAATGAGCTTCAGTGTTTTTATGAAATGCGAAAAGAAGAAAATGCTTATCTCCCCTGTCCATTAGATCTCACCAGTTCATCAAGTATTCATAAGCTGTTTTAACAGGCAAACATTTTATGATAGCTTATTACTTCGGAACGTTTGCAGCAGCAAATTTACAAGTAAGTGAACTCAGTAACATTTTGTTATCTATTGTACTTTCGCGTTTGTTTTTGGCTTGGCTATTACACAGCAGAATTTTTTTTTTTACCTAGTTTTCATGATCTTTACTTTTGAAAATGTCCTCTCACATTGAACTTAATTAACTAATAATTGGCCTATAACTTTACAAAGGTAATAAAGGTTCCATCTTTGTTCTTATAGCTGAACAACCTGAAATAGTGAAATCTCTTCCACATTGATGAGAATTACAAATTTTCACAAATCAAAAAGTACATCCATTAGATTTTGCTAAAATGTCCTCGTCCTATCAACAGTGATGTTTGCTTACATCATGTTTTGCTTAACTGCGCCTATTCCTATGAACAAATGTATTTTCATGGCGAATAAGACATGCAAACAAAAGCTTGTGAACAAAAATGTAAATGGCGCAAAAAGCCAAGATTATAATTATATTCTTTCAAAATGTCATGTTAGATGATAACTGTCAAGATCTTATAATAAATTAGACAACACGGTGGTACATTTACAGAATTACAGAATTACAGAATAGTATTTTATAGAAAGACAGTGCGCACTTCGTCCGAATCTCATAGACATAATGTATAGAAAAGTCTTTGTAGTTATGAAATTTGGTAAATCACTATTATATCATAACGCCCCACTTTTTAGATGTAATTCATCTGGGGTCGATACGTTTTCATTTTTAGAGTCTATTATAATCAATTAAGCCCATAATCGTCCGTTTTCGTTTACGTCTTTGCTTTTTGCGGATTGTTATCTTAGATGTATTGGACACTACATCAATTTTTGGTCCTCTTGAGAACATCTGAATATTGTCATTCATTTGTCATTTTATATATACTTTGGTTCCTTTAACATGCAAATTATGTCCCCAATCATTTTATTTACTATTCCTGTTTGCCAGTAAGATTTATTGTTTTTGAATATTTGACGGAAAAATTTTTCTCCAAATATGAGGTGTATCATTGTGACATTTTTACGATCCGTTTTCATATAGGTTGACAATAGTCTCAAACACTGTCTTAATCATCTTTGTAAACATTGATTCCGTTTGCGTCACGAACGATTAAACATTTCTATTTGGGGTCATTACCTTTTTATCTTTTTGGGACGTGTCCACGAGACGTTCTGCCTGACCATTGCTTCTTGCATGATACGACGAGATCGTCATATTCTCCTCTAAAAATGTTTGAGGAAATATTTTCAATTTACCAGACGTGAATTGCGTTCTGTAGTTTGACACTATATAGTCAACAACTCTGAACAGGACAAACAATTCATATAAAAAATCTTTCGTGGTTGTTTTTATATTTTAATATTTTTTGCCAATTTGGAGAAACTGTTCAGCAGTATAAGGTAATAGAAACTATCCAGTGGTTTTGCAAAATTCAGATTTTGGTCAGGGTTTTGCATTTATAGAATGTATTGTCAGTACTTAAGTACAACCTTTGCATAGTTTCACCGTATTTTCAACGTCATTGCCCATACGTGTTAAGACTTTTTATTCTAGAAATTCTCAGATGAAATGAAATTCTTTTAGTATACTTTTCTGTAATGCTGCAGGAATAACTACTCGATCGCCATAAATAACTGCTCGATAAAAGATTGAATACACTTTTAATTTATGTTTTCTAGTCGTTTTCTAGCACTTTTCTTTTATTCCATTGGGTGTTACTATGACAAAATTGACGAAATTCGATGACAGACAAAAATATCTCATTTTACTTCTCAATTTATGAGTAATTTTATCTACAGGTAGTAATGTATGAGACGCGTGGGCCATAGGTCTTAGCTATCTGTCTAACATTTTGTGTAATATGTAGGTTATAATGCATTATGATCTAACATTAAAACAATTTGCTAAACCAAAACAACATTGTGGCAACAATACCTTTTCTAATACCGGCGTATATTTTTATCTCACTCACTCGCTTTGCGTCTGGTCTTCTACTATCTTGAATGTCTGTCTTATTTATTTTATGGAGCCAGATAATTACATGTTGAAATATCAACCTGATTAACCATGGGCCATAGATGTATACCTGGAACCCCTATTATCATTAGTAAACCGTGTTTAAACATTAATTTCTTTAATTCTTTTGTCATGATATGGATTATCTTATCCTGTTTGTTTCGCTATTTGCCTGTGCGAGTTGCGTCCCTTTGAATCAGAATAATAAATCTCTTTGCAGCTCAATGACGTCTCGTTATTTCTTCTACTTATTATAAACAAATTTGACCAATATATTTTTTGTGAAAAAATTTGTACTTTGTCTTCTACAATTCAAATTCATAGTTAAGGATTCTCTTAAATACTTCGTGATTTCTTTTTTGTCCGCTGCTTTTACTGACGACTAAACTATCATTTAAGTTGACTACCGAAAAGCCCAACCCGATAAGCAATGTATCGATTATTTGATGAAAAGAACTGATGCCATCTTGACCCGAAATGATAATCGCTTAAATTTGTACAAACCTCTGTGGGTATGTATATGAGTATTTATGCATAGTAGTTTTGGGTACTCCTCGTTTAGGTATTTGTAGATAATCATCATTAAAATCAACCTTTAAACAGGATTTTCCCAGTAGAGTTTACTGAAAATCTTTTCTGAACAAACCAAAAGGTAGTGCTAATCCTTTAGGGCATTGTTGAATTCTGTAGAGAAATCTTCACAAACATGGATCTCTATTCGTTTTTATGTAAACCGTTGACGTAGCCAATTTGCTGTACTCTACTCAAGCCTTTTGTGACAGTATGCTGAATTTGGTATGTTCGCCTATATCCAATGATTTAATAACAAACTAACCTAAAAGTGGTCAAATTCGCACAATATGTAGCACAAAGATATTCATATTGTCTGAAATACGAAGCAACGTAATTTCGTTTTCAACTTATCGATAGCATTTCAAATAGCGTTTTGTAAAAATGTACTTTCCTCTTCGATATTTTGACACCTATTCTATAATTAGTATACATTTTTCTGTTGTTGATGGCTTAAAGAAACATTTCCTCAGATTTTTTTCATTTGTTCTAATTATTTTATTAAATTTTCTGTAGTTGAAATTGTTGATCTTTTTAGTACTTTTGAGATTTTAAAAATATTTCTCTTGTAGTCCATGTTTTTCGATTTCCAATTTATTTTCATATTCCATTCGTCCCCATTATAATTGCAGGTGTTTATCTTGCTGGGGTTTAATGGCACTTTTAATTTTCTCAATTTTCATCTCTTGGACAAGCCTTTCGTGTTTTTTTCTTTATATTTTTCCCACTGGACGATAGATGTTTTGTTTCTTAGCAAAACAGAAAAGAAGTACTCTTGTTCAGACTTATTTACGAGTTGATTCAACATTAAAAAAGATCGATAGACACCTTGTTGTTTTCTTTTCGTGTCAGAACGATTATATTTCAAAACCTTTTGCTGGAAATGACTTGAATTTTTCCATCCCCCTCAAGAACGAAAACTCTTTAAAACCTATTTTGTAACCTTGGAGACTTTCTTTCTGCAGATGTATAACACCTTATGTGTTAACAATCCAATATGGCTTTTAACTTCTCGCTGTTACTGTTGTAATTAACAATTTTTTCAAGAACACCACCTAAGTCTGTTTTTTGGAAATTTTATATCGTCAGTTTTAGTACTGGTTATGTTCTATAAGTCTGAGGCTCTTGTCGCCAGTATTGTAACTTTTAAAGGCCTATGATTAATAAAACAACACGGTGATATAGTTACATTTACAGAAATACAGAATAGTATGTTACAGAAAGACTTCATCATAGGCTCCTCTATACATGATATTAAGACGAGTCTATAGAGTCAGGAAATAGAATAAATCCCTATCGCATTATAGCAATAAGAAAATTTTCGTATTCCTCTTTCGCCTAAAGCTTACAAAGCACACACTTTGTCTTATTACCTGTTAGACCAATATATTATGCTGCTGTTAACAAACCAATAAATCTTAGTTTAAATATAATTAAGATAAAACCCCAGAAAATCGTAGATATGACAAGCACCATCGTTCGAAAATATCTACATAATTTAAACAACTAAACCGCTAAAATGATTTTCATTATTCACATGCTTCAAACTGTTTTCCTTATCTCGGTTGTTGCCATTTTCACATTGTGTTGGACGTTGTACTCTCTGGCATCTTTGTGTAGTTGAACCTCTAATCATAGCCGCAACCATAGTCATCTTCAAGAGTCATCAATTATGACGAAAAAAACATTAAAATAGACACAAAATGCAGAATACTCCGAACGTATGTATAGTCTGTTCTTTAATACGGTTGTGAGTGCTGGACAATCGCCAACAGCACGAGGAAGAGAATAGAGGAAACTGGAACTTGGTTTCTGGGGAGAATTTTGAAGATATCCTGGGCAGAAAAGAAAAATCAAGAAGTATTAGAAATGACAAACACAGAAAAGTCTCTAATAAGAACAGTACGAAAAAGAAAAATGAGGTTCATGGGCCATTTCTATAGAAAAATGGATTAGGCCAAATTAGTTTGACAGGGAAGATTGTGGATAGAAGTAGCAGAGGGCAACAGCGAGAAACATGCGTTGATAGTCTGAACATTTGGGCAACATCAAAAATGATCAACAACAATGAATTCATGAATGTCCCGTGGGATAGAGAGATGGTTGGAGAGCTATAGCATTCAATGCCTGTACTAGGCAGGACACCACTTGAATCGAAGTCTATTAATTTTGTAAGAGTATCTTGTGTAGGAGACGGTGAGACTCGTCGTGGGCGACGAAGCGTTTCACTGAAGAACCACGGCAACACACAGCAAACGAACAAACAATGACAGCCACGGCGCGAAGGCAACTAACAAAGCTCAGCTGACTGCACAAATAGAAACGGAACCCAACGGTCACTGTACTGATCGCCACAAACGTCAGAACCCGACTGCCTCGCACCTCCAATGGACCGATTTTTATTACTCAAGATGGCCTAGCTAATTTGCATCCCCGCGAGATCTCGCACGATCCTGCGAGATTCCGTCTCTAATAAAAGCAGGCAGGCGCCATCTTGAAACTCTTTCTTCCGCTGCCCCGACCACAGGATCAGCCACCACCCCACACGCCAGGCACACACGGACCCTCTTGCGCCGAGGGCTACGGTTAGTCTCACACTCCCCCCTGGTCTCCAGATCACATACGTGACACGGCGGACGTGGCCGTTTGATTCGAGCACTCCTGCGGAGGGGTATTGCCGGGACTTCCTCATCGGAGCTCTCAGAAGTGGCATCGGAAGCATTAGCATCAGCATTAGAGCTCGCAGTTGAGTCATCAGGTCCATGGGGCACAGGTTGGATCCATCGCTCATCGTCGGATGACTCGCTCCTTCCACTGCTCGCAGTTGAGTCACCAGGTTCGTGGGGCACGGGTTGGATCCATCGCTCATCGTCGGATGACTCGCTAATTCCACTGCTTGCCGATTGGTCAGTGCTTAGAGCGGGCCGGACATCCCTTACGTGGCGCGGAGTATCATCGACTAGTATGGCCTGTTCACTGATGACGCCGGTGACCCGCCCCCTCCAAAAGCTGCTGGTGCACCGGCCGCCGGGTGGCTTCACCCAGACGGTGTCTCCCACTTGGTACGTCCCCTGGGGTTCTCGTTGGTCGGGTAGACACACTTCAACGTCCTTGACGCGCACGTGGTAGTGATGAATCGCATCAGCGGGCGCACTGCCGCCAGTCACGGTGTCCTTAGGCGTTGTGTTGTATCTGTAAACCGCCTCTGCGATCGTACACTTCTTCCTGGCCGCGATCCTCTTCACGGTTCGGTGGCATCGCTCCGCTATGCCGTTGCCGCTCGGCACATACGCGCATCGGTGTCGAAGGCGGATCCCCCAGTTGTCCATAAAATGCCTAAATTCCCTGCTGCAGAACGCCGTGTCGTTATCCGTGAGGATCTCCTCAGGCGGCCCCCTTTCGTAGAATATGGATTCCAATTCGTGGATGACACTGGTGGAATCCTGCCTTGCCAATTGGCGCCAAATCGCGAACCTCGTTGGCCCGCAGTCTATCAGCGTGAGGAAGTGTTGGCTGCCATAGTGGGTTATATCCATACCCAACCGACTCCAAGTCGCATCCACTCCCAGCTGTCCTTTCCGCCATCTGGCTGGGGCGGGGTCGATGGACTGGCACGTTTGGCACTCCCTGACCACTGCTCTTACTGCGCTTTTTGGTATTGATGGTCTAGCCAACTTCACAAAGTAGTAGGTCCGTTGCACTCCGGGGTGCCCACTGTCGTGATGTATCTTCCTGATTTCGTCCTCCTCGACGGAGGCAGCACACAGAGGCAATGGCTTAGCTTCTTTCTTCATAGCCTCATACCATCTCCGTGGTACCCGAGTGAGCTTGTCGGCGAGGTTGTAGTCCGAGGTGACGAGCACTACGTCTACGGACAGGTTGTACTCCGTCACCAGTTTTTTCACAGTCTCGAGCCTCCGTCTTATCAGCATTTCGCTGGCTGCCTTGGTGCGTGCCCTGGCCTTGCTCGTGAGTGTGTCCGACACCCAGTGGTGCACGCAAAGTGAGTCAGTGTGCACACGCAGTTTCTTCACTTCCCATTGAAGTGCCAGGTTAATGCCCTTTATTACAGCGTCGAGTTCTGCCAGGTTGATATGGGCAGCATCATTCGCCGGTCGCAGCCAGCAGGCATCCTCAACTACGGCCCCATCTTTCTCCAAAACTACACCGATCGCTAGAGAACTTGCGTCCACCCACATGCTCAGTTCGTCTCCCTGCACGCACCAGTCCCCTGTGGCGGGGTCATTCTTTTTCACACTAGCGACGGTCTCCTTTAACATTCGAACCAATAGTTCGTTGGTTATCTCATCGTCCCAGCCTTTGCTGACCGCATTTGCCCTCCTTTTTATGACGCCTGTCGCTGCACGAACCCATCCGCATACTGGAAGGTGCCCCACAAGTTTCCCGCACAGGGAGAACACGGCACGTCTTGTGTAAATGTCGGGTACGTCGGGAACTGCGGTTCCACGCCTCCACTTCAGGATCCCTCGCTCCTCTTGAACGCTCAAGCCCAATACGTGGGCACCATCCTCAAGCCGCTCAGAGTCCTTGCAGTTTAGACCAAACTCGGCAAGTTTGGATCTTACGCGCGAAGAGGACACGATATCTTCGTTCACGTATATATCGTCAATATACGCCGATGTTCTATTTCTGATCCATTCTTCTTGTGACAACACGGCATTGACGATAGCCTTCATTATCTGGGGTGCTACGTTTAGCCAAAATCCGAGTCGCGTAAGACAGTATCTCTTCCCGGAAAACATCACTGTCTGGAAAGGCCACATCGCCTCGCCGATCCGGACCTGCAAGTATGCTTTTCTCAAGTCCAGTAGGGACACATTGGACCCCTGCCGGCGCCACTCTCGCAGCTTGCTGGCACAGACGTCGGCGTCCGCTGTGAACGCATCAACGTGCGCATTCAACTCACGGTAGTCCATTACCGGCCTCACCTTTGACTTGTTAGGTTGGGCAACTGCCATCAGCGGTATCAGGCCCTTGGGGGGTCCAAGTTTGTCGTAGGGGTATGGAATCAGCCAACCGTTCTTAATCCATTCACGGAGCTCGCTTTCGTATGCAGGCCTTATCTGGTCGGGCATACGGTACTCTGCCACTTTGTTTTGTAGTTTGGCCGGTTCCTTGTCTTCTGACCACCTCCAAGTGGCGGTCCACGCCTTCTTTTGGTCGTCGAATTCCGCACTGAAGTCCGGCTGGTCGACTCTTAGTGCTGCGCACACCGGGGGCCTATCCTGAAACTCTACAACGCCAGCGCGCGTTATGCGCATGCCACCCAGGGCTTTGATGGCATCGTAGCCTAGCAACAGGTCGAAACTCAGCGGCTTTTCGCGTGTCACCAGCGCTTCGACGTTGGCCGAGTTCCCAGTTCTTGTGCGAATGCGTACCACACCCACGCCGCAACACATTCGTATTTTTCCAGTGATGGTAGTTATCCTGACGTTCTTCTTTTTCCACGCCCGCCAGAAGTCCGCACACACTATGGTGCGGGAGCAACCGGAATCAAGGAGGGCTGAACATAACGTGTCATTAACTCGGACCTGAATGACAGGGAGCGCCTTGTTTATTTTCTGTTCGGGGAAGAGGTCGGCACTGGCACCTTGTCCCCGTCCCCGTTTCCCGCACAGTCTCGGGCCATGTGCCCAGTCTTGTTACAGCGGTAGCAGCGAACAGCCGTCGACCGCCTTCTACAATTTCTTGCCATGTGGCCCCGCCCATTGCATCTGTAGCAGATGACATCACCTTGCGGGCTGGGTCCCTGAGACGGTCCTTCGCCACTTGGTGGGGCCTGTGCGACGGCGACTACCGGTTCCTGCACCGTCGAGTCATCCTTCATTATTGTCCTGGCTTTGTCCACTAGGTCACTCAGCGGTAGTGAGGACATGGTAGAGGTTGCTCGCAGGAGCTGCTTTGCTCCAGCGGGGAGTCCTGACAGGAATTTGTAGGCTAGGGCCCTCTCGGGAAGACCGCCGAACAACACCGTCAGCTTCTTAAGTTCGGCGAGATACACGTCCACAGTTTCGCCCAAGCGTATAGACCTCGTCTCAAACTGCTCCCATGCAGTGGCGGAGTCAGTGGCGAACGCCCTGTACAACGCCGCCTTGATACTCGAGTAGTCACACTTCTCCTCAGCGCTGAGTTGCTGATATACAGCGAAGGCCCCGCCGGTCAGCCGCAGAGGAATCACGCGCTCGACATTTTTCACACCGGACAACTGACAATGTAACTCGACCTTCTCAACCCAGCTGAGTACCGGGTCGGATCCGTCGAATTCCGGTATCAACTTTAGATCGAACCTATCCGCCATTGAAGAAAAGAAAACCAAGTTCGGAGTGGGGAGGCCGAAATAGCTTGTAAGAGTATCTTGTGTAGGAGACGGTGAGACTCGTCGTGGGCGACGAAGCGTTTCACTGAAGAACCACGGCAACACACAGCAAACCAACAAACAATGACAGCCACGGCGCGAAGGCAACTAACAAAGCTCAGCTGACTGCACAAATAGAAACGGAACCCAACGGTCACTGTACTGATCGCCACAAACGTCAGAACCCGACTGCCTCGCACCTCCAATGGACCGATTTTTATTACTCAAGATGGCCTAGCTAATTTGCATCCCCGCGAGATCTCGCACGATCCTGCGAGATTCCGTCTCTAATAAAAGCAGGCAGGCGCCATCTTGAAACTCTTTCTTCCGCTGCCCCGACCACAGGATCAGCCACCACCCCACACGCCAGGCACACACGGACCCTCTTGCGCCGAGGGCTACGGTTAGTCTCACAAATTTAAAACTTAACATGTTCTGTAATCCCATTGAATAAGGTTCTTTCGTTTTTTGTTCCGTGCTCATCCAATATTTAATATCTATTGATTATATTTCTTAATTTTCTTCACTGGGATTGAACTTACAATATCTAGCCTAAATCTACACTAATCCTTAATCAGCAATGGCTGTGTCTCACTCAAGAAGGACGTAGATTACAATGGACAAAACGTTGTTGAAGAGACCACAATCACAAATTCTATCCATACAAAATAATTCATTTTCATTAACTTGTTAAAATGATGAAGGATAAATAACTTCTAATGAGTGAGAGCATTCTTGATGAAATAGGATGTTTTCCATGTAAAGAGAAAGTGAGTTCATTGTTCATTTCGGTTGTCGAATTGTGCGCTTATGTTCGTCTAAGGATTTACTTTCGGCTGCCTCGTATTTCTTGTTTGACAGATTTTACTTTTCACATTTAATTTATTTTGACAAAAGGGGAAAAATTGCTGTTTTCTGAGTCGAAATCTATCCTTTAATATTTATAATAGGCTAGTTGTTTTTTTTTACCTTAAAGTACGTTTTTAAACTCTTTACATTAAGTGGCTTCTTATTTAGTGACGATTTCTAGAAGGTGTTGAACATTATTAGAAACACCATGTTAAGTAAGAAATTTTGAAGCGTTAATGTAGATCATAAATTACCTTAAAAATCTGCTTATATAAAAATATGCGTTTACGATAATTTATTAAGATCGAAATCAATGAAAGCGTGAATTTATTATTAGCATGTCTATTTTGTTAGTGAAAGAGTGTATGTAAGAACTCTGTACATGAGTTCAGTTAGCAGTTGTCGCTGTGCGTAGTAGTTCGTGTTAGTCTTTTGTCGTTTTGAACCCCTCAAATGCCTAAACAAAAATGTGTCGTGTATACCTATGTCGCCTCTCGAGGAAAAGCATGAAAGAGAAAGAAAAATGATGTTTCAGTTTTTTATATAATGAGCGAATGTTTGAAATTGATTATGTTTTACGCTGTGATTGGTTGAAAAAATACCTATTTTTTTCAGCTTTCATCCAATCGAGTGTCGATATATAAAAACAACATTTGTTACTGCTGTTCATTTCAAGAACATTTCCTCCTATAACCGACAACACGCTATGCAACATACAAATATCTGTGCGTGAGGTCGCCAAGCTAATCAAGAACCTTGATTCCAGTAAAGCAACTGGCCCTGACGGCATTCCAATTATAGTGTTGAAAAAGCTTCAACCCGAACTTGCCCCCATACTTACAAAACTGTTTAAGTGTTGCCTTAATGAGAAATGCTTTCCAACACCCTGGAAAACCGCATCAGTATGCCTTGTATTTAAGAATTCAGGTGATAAGTCATCTTCCTCTCAGTACAGACCAATAAGTCTTCTGTGTGTCATGAGTAAGCTGCTGGAATTCATATTAAATAGAGAAGTAGTCAACCACCTCAGCAGAAATAACCTTCTTAGTGACATGCAATATGGTTTCCGTTTTGCTAGATCTACAGTAGCTGTGCTAACGGTTATATCTCATAGGATTCGTGAATCACTTGACAAAGTCCTCCTTTCTAGGGCAATTGTTCTTGACATATCAAAGGCCTCCGATAAGGTATGGCATAAAAGCCTACTTCACAAGATTTCCAGCTACAGTACAACTGGAAATGTTTTCTCAATTATTGAATCCTTTCTCTCTGATAGGTTCATAAGAGTAGTGGTTGATGGGCAGAAATCAGAGACCCAGAGTATTAATGCTGGGGTCCCTCAGGGGTCTATCCTGGGCCCAACTCTCTTCCTGATCTACATCAATGATCTCCCAAAACACGTACTTAAATTATTCGTTGACATCTATGCTGATAACACGACCATCTACGGCAACACATCAAAGGCCATAAATGACAGTTCTCTCTGATTCTCTTTCCTCTGATTTAAAGCGTGTGGTACAGTGGGGGAAGAGGTGGCTGGTTACTTTTAATCCATCTTAAACCAAGCTCCTATCTTTACATTATCAGTGCTCTGATCCCCATCTGGCATCAATTGAAATGGATGGCTCTCGACTAGGGGAAGCTACATGTTTTGACAAGCTTTTGGGTTTGACCTTTACCCTGATCTGAAATGGAGCACATACATCAAGTCTGTTGCCAAGGTGCATGGGAAAATGGTGGAATCCTTCTACCGCTCCAGAAGATATCTCACTACTGATGCAATGCTCTATCTATATAAAAGCCAAGTACGTCCAAGGATGGAGTACTGCTGCCACATTTGGGCAGGAGCTGCTAAAAACAGCCTATTCTGCCTTGACAGAGTGTTGAATACTGGGGTCTTTTTAGAGAGAGAGATGTATTATATTATATTATATTATATTATATAGTTGCTGTGCTCATACTGGACAGACATATAGGGTACATTCTAATACAGAGACGGATGGGGACATTCGTAATTGGATGAGGGAGATAGATAGAAGAGAGATACATACCGTTCTGTGAATATTCCTTTTTAACACATATATTAGGAGAGGGATGGGACATTCATTACTTCTTGATAGAGAGGGAGACACATTTCTTAATGATGATGGAGAGACACATTACTTAGATGGGTTTATACACAAAGTTCATTGTAGATGTTCGTATAAATGATACACAATACATTTGTTTGTTGAGAAAGACGACAACGAAGACGGCAGTTACAAAATATGATGTTTCTTTATTTCTTCGACTGATCAATGAAGACATTCCAGAAATTCAAAGTCACTTCATGATTTCAACTTCTAACCCTTCGCTTCCAAAGGGGGATTCGTCTGACTCGACTCTTCTGTGTCGATCTTGGTCTCTGTTCGTTCTGTTCTCTTTCTATCTCAAATTAGCAATTATATCGAGAACTCATCTCTCATCCATGACGTCATCACATGGCCAAAAACGTGCTTGATCGATCCCATGGTCTAAATATGTCTCACGTGTCTCGTTCGCACATGTCAAACCCATTCTGCAGACCAAATTTTTCTGACCTATTTTCGACCTGAACTATTTTCCAACATATTTAAATTTGCTATTGTTCGTTTTTCTAACTGACCTTGTTTCAATTCCATTTTCATAAACAGAATTGATTCATCAAATTCCTTTTTACAATAACATTTCTAAACAAGCGAATTCCTTTTCAAACAAACATATCTGCTATTTTATATTAAAACTAACAATGGGAATTACTTCCTGAATCTTAATTCCAAACCTAGCTTTCCAGGTTCGAATTCTCGATCTATCCTATCTCATTTTTATTTACTTACAAGAACAGGGGACTTGTTCTTGTAACAAGAGTACAAAATAGACTTCGTGGCTTAGTGGGGGGCCCTTTTCTCTTCCCGGCAGCCTCTCTCTCACAGAAGAGACGTTGCGAGCCTGTCTTTGTTTTATCGTTATTTCCATGGCAAGTACTTGTTTGAGCTCCAATCTCTGGTCCCCCCTCGCCAATCTTTCACAATAAACACCCGTCTAGCTGAGACCACTGTCAATAATTTTCCCCACTCTTTATCTGCGCCTAATTCAAAACGTAGATTCCATGAACAAAGTTTCTTTCTTAGAAGTGCACGCCTGTGGAACTCTCTTACGTTTGCCTGTTTCCCACCTGACTACAACTTTGACGTCTTCAAGTCCAACATCAACAAATTCTTGTTGAACTGCCCACTTAAGTAAGACACTTTATCTTGATTACTACAACACTATCCTATTGATTACTGTACACCCAATAACCCTTATCCTTGAGTGGCTTCCGGGCCTTAATAAGTGTAGACTACCATGTAAAAAAAGAAGAACGTTGTGAAAATAGTGTTAACCAAATAATTTGAAATAATACTCCATCTTATTTTAAATTCGACTAGCTAGCATCCAGCGTGACTCAGTTGTAAAATACGCTGAAACATATTTTAATTTATATATGCTTCGTCTATATTATTTTAGAGTATATTCTCTATCGATTTTTATATGCTATATTGTACCCAATATATATGAGTGATTTCACAAGTACAAAAAAGTATGACTGCAATCGACTAGAATCGAAACCAAAACATTTAGCGATTTCACCTTAGTCGTTACTGTTTCAGTTATCGTCAGATAGATAAGAAATAGTTAAAAATGAACCGACGTATAAATGTATATATTAGAGATGGCACCAAGTCATGTGTACAAATAAGACGTTTAGTCGACTTTCACCTGCTAAGTTTCAATTTTTTTCAATTTTGACCCTTCGCATTTATTTTTACCGGTTAAAACTTCATAAAACAATGGTCCACAAAAAATGCAAACATTTGATCCACACCACGCTGCTCTGCAACCTCACGCCTTGGAAAAGATGAAATTTGTAAAAATTGAGACAGACAGACATGGTTAGTTTTATAATTTCGATTTATTTGAAAACTAATCATAAAAAGTGTTGAAATCTTTAAGTAATATTTTTTTCGTCGTAAATGTATCACGTAGAATTAGAATTGCAGATGATGAAATAATTATAAGTGTTATATAATTAAAATTATACAATTGCAATTGTTTTATAACCATCGGAAATTATGGGATATAATTTGCTAATAATAATCAGTTTCTATTTTTATTTATTTTATTCTATTTTATTTATATTCAACGAAATTAATCGATTTTAAATCTAATAGAAAAGAAAGCAAACGAAATAAAACACATTTTCACCAATACCAATTATTTTATGCAACCAACAAAATAGTCAGTCAGATTCGATTTTTTCATCTGTTTCATCTTTAATCTGAAACCGTTTGGCTTTGTTATTAAATTTTATCATTATTATTTTGGTTGTCATGTAGGACTTAGTTAGAATTGTATCAAATGCTAAAAAATGTACCATTCTCTAGAACAAAGTTCATCAACCTATCATTTTAGCATCTAGTATGCTATCAGTGTGGGATTGAGTAAGTCTATTTTGTACTCTGTCAAGGCATGATAGGCTGTTTTTGGCAGCTCCTGCCCAGATATGGCAACAGTATTCCATCCTTGGCCGTACTTGGCTTTTATATAGATAGAGAATAGCATCAGTAGTGAGATATCTTCTGGAGCGGTAGAAGGATCCCACCATCTTTCCAGCGACCTTGGCCACAGACTTGATGTACGTGTTCCATTTCAGATCAGGAGTAAAGGTCAAACCCAGAAGCTTGTCAAAACACGGGGCCTCACCCAGACGAGAGCCATCCATCACAATTGATGCCAGCTGGGGATCAGAGCGTTGATGATGTAAGGATAGGAGTGTGGTTTTGGATGCATTAAAGGTAACTAGCCACATCTTCCCCCACTGAACCACGCGCTCGAGATCAGAGGAGAGAGAATCCGAGAGAACTTCGTCATTTACAGCCTTTGATGTGTTGCCGTAGATGGTCATGTCATCAGCATAGATGTCAACGAATGATTTAAGTATGTGTTTAGGGAGGTCATTGATGTAGATCAGGAAGAGAGTTGGGCCCAGTATGGACCCCTGAGGGACTCCAGCATTTATATTGCAGGCCTCCGATTTTTGTCCATCTACCACTACTCTTATGAGCCTATCGGAGAGAAATGATTTAATGATTGAGAAAACATTTCCAGTTATACCGTAGCTGGAAATCTTGTGAAGTAGACCCTTATGCCATACTTTGTCAAAGGCCTTTGATATGTCAAGAGCAATTGCCCTAGAAAGGAAGCCTTTGTCAAGAGATTCACTAATCCTGTGGGATATAACCGTCAGCAAATCTGCGGTAGATTTTGCAGAGCGGAAACCATATTGTGTGTCACTAAGAAGGTTATTCCTGCTGAGGTGGTTGACTATTTCTCTATTTAATATTGATTCCAGCAACTTACTCATAACACAGAGAAGACTTATTGGTCTGTACTGAGAGGAAGATGACTTATCACCTGAATTCTTAAATACAGGGCAAACTGATGAGGTCTTCCAGGGGGTCGGAAAGCACTTCTCCTTAAGGCAGCGCTTAAATAGTTTCGTAAGTATGGGAACAAGTTCTGGTTGAAGCTTTTTTAACACTATCATTGGGATGCCATCAGGGCCAGTTGCTTTACTGGAATCTAGGTTTTTTATTAGCTTGGCGACCTCATGCACGGATATTTGTATGTTACCTAGCTTGTTCTGTGTTATAGGAGGAAATATGGGGAGTTGATGGCCTTCGTCGCATAGGGTAGAATTAGCTGCAAAGTTCTTTGCAAATAGTTTGGCCTTGTCTGACGCTGACGAGATAACCTCTGGTCCATTGATAATGGTTGGGATAGAACACACACTTCTGTTCAGGATCCTATTTGTTATTTGCCAAAACTGGTGGGATCCAAGCCGCTGATCAGCTACCTTGGATTTAACAGACTGGGCATATAGCTCTCTTGCATTTTTTATTACTCTTTTACAGTGGTTGCTGGCAGTCCTGAAAGCAGCTTTAGTGTCAGTGCATCTATTACGTTGGTAGCTATGGAAAAAGTGATTTCTGTGCGCGATAGCAGCAGCACATTCTGGGGAGAACCATGGCTGGCTGTTAGGTTTTTGTTGGAATTTTTTAGATGGTATGAATTGGTCTATGCCTACAATTAACCATTCGGTCAGATCTGATACTATAGAGGACACTTCCTTTTTAAACATGGAGTGCAGAGGTAAATCAGATATGAATGTACGGAAGCTATCCCAGTCAGCCATAGAGTATCGGTATACAGTACGGTGGAGGGGTACGTCTGATGGCTTCTTACATTTCGTTTTTATCTTAACTGATACGACGGAGTGGTCGGAGGATCCTAGAGGAGAATGAACGGTACATGAACATAGCTCAGGGGAAGTTGAGAGAAAAAGGTCTAAGAGGCTTGCATATTGATTGGGTGTATCGGGCACACGGGTGGGTTCACGAACAATCTGAGTGAGGTCATAAGCAATGGCAAAATCATGATAAAACCTCCCCTCATCATCTGTCTTATTTGAATGGGTCAGCCATTCCACGTTATGGACGTTGAAGTCACCACAGATGTGGATGTTAGCCGAGGGATGTGAAGACAGTATGTGGTCTATTTTCTCAGATATGCTCTTAAAGATAGTAACTCCGCTGTTGTGGGGCCTATAGAGGGCAAATATAAATGCAGTGGTGTTAACAAGTGCAACCCTGAAGCACATATAGGGTAAATTAGGATCTTCTCTAGAGATATCCCTGCCACATGGGAAGCCATCCTTAATGTAGGCACATATTCCATGCCCATGGCGATCTTGGGAGTCAGATTTAGCTGTTAAATTGGAGTATCCATTAATTATAAATAATTAATTAGCCTCTAATCCATTAATTATCCATTAATTATAAATAATTAATTAGCTTCTAATAAAAAAAAAACCTGGGCTCGATTCTCAGCAGCACTCTCTGCTCTAACCACGTTCCATCCGGTTCTCGAGAACTCAACGGCTCAACTCTCTCAAACATCTTAATTCCCGGCCTTATATTATCTCATTTATGCAAATTAATCTGCAATTGAACTTGCTGATTCGTTGCCTTTTTGTCTCCCATTGCTTGAGTTTCGAGTTCACACATGCAGCCCACCTCCGTGACTGCAGTCACACTCAATTTTCACTACAAATGTAAAAACGTAGCGATCAATATGTGTGAGATGAATAGAGTCCGACCTAGAAAACAGCAATTCTTCACCCCTTGTCAGAAACATCACTCATAGAATGTGAGAACCAAAGAACAAAGTAATGAAGACGAGGGCCTCGAAAGTAAACCATAGGTCCACGTTTTAATCTACTTTAGAGTTAATTTGTGATTTACTGAAATTTAGTGTTATTTTTTACGAATTATTACATTTATGGGATTTCATATAATTTATAATTTCACCTAAAAACTGATGAAACATTATTTAGAGAGCATAACTAGGTATACTTTGTTTTTTAAATTGTTTATAGAAAAACGTATTCAATCTATAAATATTTTTTATATAAACTTTACAATCTTAATCTTATATAGACGATTACAAGTTGTGATTGTTGAAAGTCCTTACAAATCGCTTTTGGCTGTGATAATATTTTTTTTTTTTTGTAAAATCATTTAAGGAATTTGGTATGATTAAACTAAACTTCTAAAAAGAATTGTTATTAACTAAAAAAATATAAAATAAAAAAATTGCTATTTTTTCCTAAGCTGTGTTGCCTTAAATAATGTACACAAGTGCAGATGCTTATAATCCCTGCAGTTAGAAAATAATCTCCTAAAAAGTTGCTGCACAAGTGCAATCAGGTGCAAGAATTGCATTATTTGGAAACAATACAGGATTGAAGATAACCTGAAGGGATGAGAAAATTGCATCAAAAATATTGTTGAACCATTATTCTTAAGACAATCGATTTCTATAAAAGCTTAACAAAATTATGAATCAAAATGAAAAGGAAAAATACACGAAAAGAATTGTAAATTTTTGAAGATAAAGAACAAAACAAAGAAGAAAATAAAAACATAAAAAGAGATAACGAAGAAAAAGATAGAAAATAAAATAAAAAAAGACAAAGAAAGAGGAAAAGAGACTCTAAATAATGTATTAATAAATAATTTGGGCCCGTGGGACAATGGATAAAAGGAGTTGAATATCTGCGGTTCCAGATGAGCATTGACTGAAGATAGCGGTTTCAATCCTAACCAAAGCAAGCTAGAGGTTTAGTTAGCCAAAATGTGGTACGTCAATTATGGAAGGCAGTAATTGCTGGGAATACAGATACGAGACTTAACATTTCTATCCCGTCGCGATTAATCATTTGAAGAAGGTCAGAGGATGAGTTGGCCGAAACATGGTGAAACAATAACTACGAAGATGAGGATAACAGTTCATAAAGAAATACACAAATTACTTATCTCAAAAGATTCCAATAAAAAAAATATATAATAAATAATCTACTATATAATAAAATGATTGCAGAAATTCCCCTCTGAACCAAATGACCGTAGATTTTCAACAACAAATGTCACATACAAAATTTATTATGTCTATACTATGATTCATTACATCTTATGTAACTTTAAAACACCATTTTAGACACGTTTATCCGTTAGAATAAAATCCTACATTTCATCCTAGGAAAAACATCATCACAATCGCCAATATCTATAGAGGAAATAGATCGTATTTTTTCTCTCTGATTCTTATATTCTCCTACCACACCCAGTCATCACCAGGAATAAGTACACACATTATTACTATACTGTGCTTTCACCCTTCATATACACACCATTAATTTTCCATTTCCCTTTACAAAAATAACAATTTATCCCTTCTGAAATTCCCTCATTTCCCATTGGTTGAGACGTGAAAAACCGATTATTCCGGAATACAATCTTAACATAAACGAACACGCTCGACATTTTCCTGTCTTTCCTCTCTTACTTTCCCTCTCTGTTCTGCTCTAACCAAGTATGCTGACCTGTTCTACAAACCCCAAAATACTCAACATGAAATATCTCAAAAAAGAAAACACAAATAAACCTAGAACCCCATCCTCCTACGTAGACCCCTACTACCATATCTCCTTCTGCAACATCAGCGGTCTATGTTCTAACCTTCCAGAGGTTGAAACCCAATTACAGGAGACGAAATCTGACATATTCTTTCTAAGCGAAACTGGAATAGGGCCGATCACCTCCCTAGATGAGTTCATAATTAAAGGATACTCTAACCTAACATCTAAATCTGACCCCCAAGATCGCCACAGGCATGGAAAAGTGCCTACATTAGAGATGGCTTCCCATGTGGCAGGGATATCTCCAGAGAAGACCCTAATCTACCTTATATGTGCTTCCGGGTTGCACTAGCTTACACCGCCGCATTTATATTTGCCTTCTATCGCCCCCACAACAGTGGAGTTACTGTCTTTAAGAGTATATCAGAAAAAATTGACCACATCCTGTCTGCTCATCCCTCGGCTAACATTCACATTTGCGGTGACTTCAATGTCCATAATGTGGAATGGCTGACCCACTAAAATAAGACTGATGAGGAGGGGAGGTTCTGTCATGAATTTGCCATTGCCTATGACCTCACTCATTGTCCACGAGCCCACCCGTGTTCCCGATAGTACCGGTCAGTTTGCAAGCCTCCTAGACCTTTTTCTATCCACTTCCCCTGAGCTATGCTCATGTTCCGTTCTATCTCCTCTAGGATCCTCCGACCACTGCGTCGTATCAGTCAAGATAAAAATGAAATATAATAAATCTACAGACGTACCTCTCCACCGTACTGTATACCAATACTCTATGGTGGACTCGGATAGCTTCCGTACATTAATATCTGATCTCCCTCTCCATTCCATGTTTAAAAAGGATGTGTCCTCTATAGTATCAGATCCGACCGAATGGTTAATTGTAGGCATAGGTCAATTCATACCATCCAAAAAATTCCAACAAAAACCTAACAGCCAGCCATGGTTCTCCCCCGAATATGCTGCTGCCATCACACACAGAAATCACTTTTTCCATAGCTACCAACGTAATAGATGCACTGAAACTAAAGCTGCTTTCAGAACCGCCAGTAACCACTGTAACAGAGTAATAAAAAATGCAAGAGCACTATATGCGCAATCCGTTAAGTCCAAAGCAACTGAGCAGCGGCTTGGTTCCCACCAGTTCTGGCAAATAGCAAATAGGATCTTGAACAGAAACGTGTGCTCTATCCCAACCATTATCAATAGACCAGAGGTCATCTCAACAGCATCCGACAAGGCCAAACTATTTGCCAAAGACTTTGCAGCAAATTCTACCCTGTGTGACGAAGGCCATCAACTCCTCATATTCCCTCCTATAACAGACAACACGCTATGCAACATACAAATATCTGTGCGTGAGGTCGCCAAGCTAATCAAGAACCTTGACTCCAGTAAAGCAACTGGTCCCGACGGTATTCCAATTATGGTGTTGAAAAAATTACAACCAGAACTTGTCCCCATACTTTCCAAACTGTTTAAGCGTTGCCTTAAGGAGAAGTGCTTTCCAACACCCTGGAAAATCTCATCAGTATGCTCTGGATTTAAGAATTCAGGTGATGTCATCCTCCTCTCAGTACAGATCAATAAGTCTCCTGTGTGCCATGAGTAAGTTGCTGGAATCCACAATAAATAAAGAAGTAGTCAACCACCTCAGCAGAAATAACCTTCTTAGCGACACACAATATGGTTTCCGCTCTGCTAGATCTACAGCAGATGTGCTAACGGTTATATCTCATAGGATTAGCGAATCTCTCGACAAAGGCTTTCTAGGGCAATTGCTCTCGACATATCAAAGGCCTTCGATAAGGTTTGGCATAAAGGCCTACTACACAAGATTTCCAGCTACGGTATAACTGGAAATGTTTTCTCTATCATTAAATCATTTCTATCTGATAGGCTCATAAGAGTAGTGGGTGATGGGCAGAAATCAGAGGCCCACAGTATTAATGCTGGAGTCCCTCAGGGGTCCATACTGGGCCCAACTCTCTTCCTGATCTACATCAATGATCTCCCAAAATGCATGCTAAAATCTTTCATTGACATCTATGCTGATGACACGACCATCTATGGCAGCACATCAAAGGCCGTAAATGATGATGTTCTCTCTGATTCTTTCTCCTCTGATCTTGAGCGCGTGGTACAGTGGGGAAAGGGCGGCTGGTTACCTTTAATGCATCTAAGACCAAGCTCCTATCTCTACATCATAAACGCTCTGATCCCCATCTGGCATCGATTGAAATGAATGGCTCTGAGCTCCATTCTCTGGTCCCCCCTCACCAATCTTTCTCAAAACACACCCGACTAGTTGAAACCACCGTCAATAATTTTCCCCACTCTCTATCTGTGCCTAAATCAAAACGTAGATACCATGAACAAAGCTTTTTTCTTAGAACTGCACGCCTGTGGAACTCTGTTCCGCTTGCCTGTTTCCCTCCCGACTTCAACCTGTATGTCTTCAAGTCCAACACAAACAAATTCCTGATGAACCGCCCCCACCCTAAGTAACGACACCTTACCAATTCTCCAATACTATCCCTTTGATTACTGTACACACTATCCCTTTGATTACTGTACACACAATAACCCTTATCCCTGAGTGGCCATTGGGCCTTGATAAATGGTGAACTCCATAAAAAAAAAAAAAAATTACAAATATGGCTGCTCTCTCTACATGATGCAACCCTTAAAATAAATTAATTCAAATACAACCATATCAAACTCCCATTATTAGAAACTGTAGTACTACACTAGTGATACACTAACTAACACTAGTGATACATTAACACTTACATGTGCACACATTAACTATTCAAAATAAACACACCATCACGAAAAATACCCTGAAAACAATGTACATTCTTTGTGTGTTTACCTTTTATGCTTTCTGGGCAGTGATGTTTTCCTTCTACTGAACGAATCTCTTAGTAAAAGACAGTTATCTCCCTCAGAATAATGAAAAATTCCGAGGTGCTGAACACGAATATCACATTAAAATGTGTTTTCCTGATATGAAGAAATTACTAGGTGGCCAGAAACTGGGTGCAAATTTTATGTTAAATTTGTATAGGAAATTGATCTCCCATTTTCTGAAAAAGTCATTATCATGAAAACTACTTATCTGCTCCAAATTTAAATGTGATATTCATTTCCAGCATTGACCATTTTTAGTTTTTTTTATAATGCGAAACAGTTCTACATCTACCCCCCTCCCCCAAAATATCATACCCTGAGCGCCATAATTGATGTATGTACGCTATATCTATATATATAAAAATGTAAAGTTGGTTTGTTCTAAACAAATAAAACCCTATTTCTAAGTAACCAGTATATTTGAAATTTTCAGATAACCCATCTTTAGAGTCGAGGTATGATTTTATGTTATTGAAATAAATTTACCTCGCGATTTATTAAAATTAAAATATTAAATAAAATAAATATATGTTTTTTACTGCGAATCTGTTCTGTTGATAAAACTGAACTTCCGGTTCGATTCATTTCACAGCCACGAATTGACGAAAGGTTTGATTTTCTGTTAACTCGATAAGTAAAAAAAAAAAAAAAAAAAAAAAAACATATTTCATTTGTTTATCTTCCAATTTTTTTAATTTACACATCTTTTCTTTATTATATAAGGCCAAAAAAAAAGTTTGTTGCTTGCTTTTGAGTTTGTTTTTTTTGTTTTGTTTTTCGATATAAGATTACTCATGCAGAGAGTGATCCGTGCTGAAATAATGTTATTATTTAAAAAGTCATTCTTAACATGGCGAGGTAAGGATGTTTTGTACCTATTCTGTACTTTAACCTTACAATTGAATAAATAAAAAAAATAAAAAAACATATCGTAAAACGTTATTTAAACGTGGAAATATGATTTAAAAAATAGCGCGGCTCTCTGCATTAGCACCATTTTTATTTATTGTTGTTGTTTCACGAATTTTCGGCCAACTATTCCTCTGGCCTTCATGAAAAGAAGTCCTTTTATAAATGTTCAGTAACTTTTTCCTTTTATTATTCTTAAAGAGTAAAACTTTTCTTATTCATGAAAGGAGTTAAGCCTACGTAAATAAATAAATGTTTGTACACGTGACAAATTATCAATAAATGGTTTAGTTACTTTTTTAAAAAATGTTTGTAAAAGTGCGAAAGGCGACGTTACGTTGTTGTACAAACATTACTCCCATGCTTAATTTCTATACTTATAGGTTTTTGGAATTTTTTTTCACTGGATTATTATTGATTGGACACTAATTAAACAGATTATTAAAAAAAAAAATGTGAAAAAGAAATCATTATTTCGACATTTGAAAGTGGTGCTCACTTTTTAGTTACAACGTTCTAATAAATCAGTCACCCATTTTGTAAGCAATAAAAACGCGGTATATCAAAACCATAGAAAGTAAAAATAATGAGTCTCTACCGCATTTGTAAGTCAGAAATATATTTGTTTCTCAAAGAAAAAAAAATAGAGAGAACAGGACTTTTTTTTATTGTTTTCATGAAAATAAAGTTTCGAGATTTAAAATTTTTTTTTTTTACTTGTTTAGTCAGTTTGTGGGTTTTTTTTTTAATTATTTTTGTGAAAGGTGAGTTTTTTTTTCAAAACTTTTGTTTTGTTTCTTTTTAATTTTTTTAAAAGTATTATAAATTTCACTAACATGCTGGAGAAATGTTTAATAATTTGGTATTTTTTTAGATTAGGTCCACCTCCACAATTTTCCTTTCAATGACGACATTTATAGGTTTCCGAGTATGCTGAACACGCAAATTGCATTGAAATTTTTGCGGAAATAAATAGTTGTATTATGCATTGTATTCTTCGGCGGCCATCTTTTTACATGCACACGCGCCATAAACAAATACACACACGTAAAAAGATGCCCGCCAAAGATTACAATTCATAATACAACTTTTTATATCTTGATAACTACTTATTTCTGCAAAATTTCGATGCGATTTTCGTATTCAGCATAGTCGAAAACCATTTCAAATCGTCATTTAAAAGAAAATTGAGGAGGTGGACCTAATCTAAAAATTTACCAATAATTTTTAATCCCGTACGCCTCCCGATACATTGCTTCGTCAACATGCGACCATTTTATATCTCCCGAAGACACTTCCGTATTTAAAAAATAAATAAATAAATAAAAAGTGACCGATTTACCAGAACGTGGTAACTAAAAAGTGAGTATCCCTTTCAAATGTTGAAATGATTTTTTTTTTTTTCATAATCTGGTTAGTGTTCAATCAATAATAATCCAGTGAAAAAATTTCAAAAAACCTATCAGTATAGAAACTCCACCACGTAAGTAAATAAATAAAAAATGTTACGTGCGCATGCGTTAGCCTTGACTAGGGGGGTACTAAGGGAACAACCATTAAATAATTCTGCGGGTCGCCATGGAACTCAACGCCCAAGGAGTATCAAAATAGTTTTCATGATCTGAAGAAATTTTTTTTCTGAAAAGTGGGTGATCACTTTTCCATCTAAATTTAACTTAAAATGAGCACCCACTTTCTGGCCACCTGAGGAAGGGGCATTTATTTTCGTGTTTATTGGCTTAAAGGTTTTTTTTACAAGGCAGTTTGGTACGCGAATGCATATTTAACAGTTTTCGTTTATGCTCACGCATAGCATAAACAAATGCTACGTCTGTGAAATGGAAAATAGTCCCAGAGTTCAGGGGTTAATACCATGCAAAAGAAATCAAACAAAAAGACTTTTAAGCCAAGAAACACACAGAAAGAAAAAAAAAATAGCATCCATTTTTTTTCTATCGAATTCATTTGCTGTTTTTATTGAAAACTATTTTCCCCCGGATTTTTGATATAATTTTCCATTAAGGGCTGTGCGTCTCACGTTCGTAAATAACGATATTTTTTTGTAGATTTTCGTGTGCTAAAAACGAATCTGCAAACCGTTTCCGTCACAAAAAAATAGTTTTTATGATATGAAGAAATTACTTTTTCGAAAAAGTGGCGATCACTTTTCCATGTAAATTTAACTTAAAATGAGCACCCATTTTCTAGCCACCTGAGAGAGAGGGGATTTTTTCCCATGTTTATTGGCTAAACAGCTTTCGTTTATGCTTACGCATAGCGTAAACGAAGGCTACGGCTGTTAAATGGAAAATAGTCCCAGAGTTCAGGGGTTATTACCATGCAAAAGAAATCAAACAAAAAACTTTTTAGCCAAGAAACAGAAAAATGCCCCTCTCTCAGGTGGCCAGAAAGTGGGTGCTCATTCTAAGTTAAATTTACATTGAAAAGTGATCACCCACTTTTCGAAAAAGTAATTTCATGAATGTCATGAAAACTTTTTTTTTGCTACGTAAACGGTTTGCAGATTCGTTTTTAGCACACCGAAATCTACAATAAAATATTTCGTTATATATGAACGTGAAACGGGCCTTAAAGTAAAATAATACCGGATTTTTTTGAGCAGATTTGCCGTTTAGTTGTACAAATATCCTCACACCAGGTAATCACTAAAAGGGATTTTTAAAAGTCGTCACCTGTATCGAGCAAAAGTTTAAAACCACCGATTATATGCCAGCCTACATCATGGTAACATATATTGAGTGAGTTCCTAACAGTATTTTTAGTTTAAACTCATTTTCCCAAAATTTCCCCAAACTTAACATGTTCGATACAGTCTGCCGCCATTTGTATTTTTCAGATATACCGATAAACATTGAATGTTTTTGAACCGATTATACATTACATAAAAACACTAAAATCTTATCCAGTTAGGTAGAACACTTACTTTTCTTGCCTTTGATAACATTTATTTGTTATATATTTATTTTTTGACAACTTCTTTGTATCTGTGTTTAGTAATATAAACCCTTTTCATTTAATGTAACGTTTAGTCGGCTCGAAAAACAGTGTTTATTGGTGTATTTGAAAGCTGCAAATGGTGGTGGACACTGTTGATTACTTTAAGTTAGAGAAAGTGAGTTAAAACTAAAAAAACTATACAAAATACTGTCAGAAACCTATCCATTATGCCAGCCTATGTCATGGTAACATATGTTCGGTGAGTTTCAGACACTGTTTTGTATAGTTTTTAGTTTTCAATTTACTTTCCCAAACTTAACGTATTCAACAGAATTCGCGACCAGTTCTGTTTTTTGAGCCAATTAAACATTTTACATTACATAAAAACACTAAACAATTATCCAATTAGGTAGAAACGTAAATTACCTTACCTTTGCTTTCATTTATTTGTTTTTGGACGACTTTTTCGAATCTGTGTATAGTAACCCCCCCTCCCCCCACCATCAACCAAATATTAATTACTAAATCACATTTTTTAAAACAACAAAAAAAAAAGCATTTAGCGTTTCAACATTTTTGCTACGTTCGGCTTCATCCACTGATTGTTGGTCAAGTCCAAAACATGAATGATTGACAGAAACTCTCGAGGATCCAGATCAAATTCTGCAAGAGCACCATTTTTTTCAGTTTCGCCTTCTTTTTCACTTTTTGCAGTGGATTGCTGTACTAATATAAGAAACATGCATTTTCTCTTTTATTAAATTTTTCCATTACACCAAATTGAGCCACTGCAACGCGTGGCAGGGTACAGCTAGTACTTATTATAAATTTATTTATAAATCATTTCTCTCTGATAGGTTCATAAGAGTAGTGGTTGATGGGCAGAAATCAGAGGCCCACAGTATTAATGCTGGAGTCCCTCAGGGGTCCATACTGGGCCCAACTCTCTTCTTGATCTACATCAATGATCTCCCAAAACACATACTAAAATCATTCGTTGACATCTATGCTGATGACACAACCATCTATGGCAAAACATCAAAGGCCGTAAATGGCAACGTTCTCTCTGATTCTCTCTCCTCAGATCTAAAGCACGTGGTTCAGTGGGGGAAGAGGTGGTTGGTTACCTTTAATGCATCTCAGACCAAGCTCCTATCATTACATCATAAACGCTCTGATCCCCATCTGGTATCGATTGAAATGAATGGCTCTCGTCTAGGGGAGGCCCCATGTTTTGATAAGCTTCTGGGTTTGACCTTTACTCCTGATATGAAATGGAACACATCAAGTTTGTGGCCAAGGTTTGCAGGGAAAATGGTGGATCCTTCTACTGCTCCAGAAGATATCTCACTAATGATGCAATTCTCTATCTGTATAAAAGCCAAGTACGACCAAGGATGAAGTACTACTGCCACATCTGGGCAGGAGCTGCTAAAAACAGTCTATCTTGTCTTGACAGAGTACAAAATAGACTTCGTGGCTTAGTGGGGGATGCCCTTTTCTCTTCCCTGCAACCTCTCTCCCACAGAAGAGACGTTGCAAGCCTGTCTCTGTTTTATCGTTATTTCCATGAAAAGTGCTCGTCTGAGCTCCATTCTCTTCACCCCCCCCCCGCCAATTTTTCACAAAAAATACCTGACTAGCTGAAACCACTGTCAATAATTTTCCCCACTCTTTATCCGTGCCTAAATGAAAACGTAGATTCCATGAACAAAGCATCTTTCTTAGAACTGCATGGCTATGGAACTCTCTGCCGCTTGCCTGTCCCCCTCCCCCCGAATTCAACTTGGATGTCTTCAAGTCCAACACAAACAAATTCCTGATGAACTGCCCCCTTAAGTAATGGCACTTTATCAAATCCCCAATACTAACTATTACTATGATACTATCCCATTGATTACTCTACACACAATAACCCTTATCTCCGAGTGGCTTCTGGACCTTGATAAGTGGTGACGCCCATGTAAAAAAAAATACACACATTTGCTTTTTAGCCAAATCCATTACACAACCACAGATACCAGATACACACACTAAGAGAATCTTTATCACTGCAAACATCAATGTGACCAATATAAAATGATAAACATATTTTTGATTTGCGTTTTCTTTTGTGTGTTTTACTGTTAATTTTACATGGAAGATGTTATGACAACAACAGAACTAATTCCACAAAACTCACATTAGATTTTTTTTTAATAACCCTTTACCCCCAAATTCTATTTTCAAGTTGCCTTTCAAAAAAACACCTGAATAAGAAATATTTCTTACTATTATGGTTTGTGTGAGACTCCCGCCCAGGTTAGCAGATGACTTCTGACCCTGTTAACCTGCACTGGCCGTTGATCGTCTTACTCCAGGAGCACTCCACATGAATTCTCAGTGTCGCAGGCTTCATGTCGATTTCCGCTGCAAATTAATTAGCTTCGCATGCATGCCAAAAGAAAAACAAACTCAGAGGGTTCTAGACTACTAAAAAGTTAATTACGAAAATTACAGGTTTTTACATATGTACATTGTTCAGTTCAATTACACCAGAAGCATCAAGATTTTCCAAAATCTTATTCTTCGTTCTCCACGATTGCAGTCGGAATGGATAGAGGAGTCTGGCGGTTCCCTGTGAGCGTGTGTTTCTCTGGAGAGTTGGCTTCAATCTCATCTTTTCAGCCTGGGCATTCACTTATATACCAAGGAAAAGGGTAGGTTTGGGTAATCTCCCTTACCAATTAGAATTCAACACGTCTTTTTGGGGATCCCCAAATCCTTTTGCATGTGTGCACCTCAACAGGTTTTTTATGGTCTGCGAATCTGAGATTAAAACTCAATTTCTATTCACGTGCCCCAAAAGATCAACATTGTCACTTTTCCCTACTCAGAAGCCAGACAGCCTGCGCAGGTATTGGTCAGGCCACACAAATGTTTGATTTCATTCAACATTAATCTGATATTATCTGGCATATTCCTTAAACAATAAAATGTCTGTTTTTACAAAACACAATAAATTCATCCCTTTTGATAGGTCACCCGCCACTGTCCAGGATTCGATCAACGTTTAACAGACAATCTCAGCATATTTACCCGGCCTTACAGAGTTTTAAGGAATCTTAATCTTCCCAATGGGAGCAATATTGCTCCCCTAGACCGTCACGTCATACTTGTCAGCCCATCTGGTCTTGAAAATACAGGTCTGTACATGGTTCAACAAATGAATGAGGGGTTTGTTTATATTCATGCGTCCCTATCCCTTGAGTCAAGAAGAACATAAATTCATAATTAAAAAATATAAACTGATTTTCAACCTACCACTGTATTATTTTTGTACCCAATACTGTTAAGTATCACATAAAATTGAATTGAATCCGACTCACTTTGCACAAACTGAGCAAGAGAACTTTACTCATTTGGAGAAGTTCCCGGTACTACATTCACTGATCATTATTGATAACATTCGCTTTCAGATATTTAGCAGTTTTCTAAGGTTTAACTTAACAAGTAGGTTTTCCATTGCATACCATGCACGTATTAGAGATTATACGCAAAAGACGTATTATGAAATATTTTATGTAAAGTTCATAGATACGTGTTATCGAATAAAATAATTTGTACTATTATATATAGCGAGTAAGCACGAAATCAATTAAGTCCTAATTTTCATTTTAAAATTTATATTTAATATTTTTTAACAATTTGGGTATCAAAGGATCAGTTGCAAGAACTCGAAATTAGTATCATGGCTTATAATTAACAAGAATTAACAATCAGTGAAAAGAAGTATATAATCAAAGGAAAATTGGACTTAAAATCAACACACTGGATTATTTGAAGATTCCGAGTGATATTTTGCTGCTCTGGAAGTACTTGTTCAAGGGAAAAACAAATCCAGACTTACCTGAAGAAGAATCATTCATTGTTTGTCTTGAAGAATAGTGTAGTATCAGTTTTTTTTTTGTCATAAACCGTCCACCCAGTAATTACCTTTTCCTTTTTAATGTAGTAGAAGTATTTCCCCCAGTTATTGTATCCTCATTTTGATGTAATGTAGTATTTGTTCTTTTTTCATGAGACTATATTCCTAAGTACTACCTTTTCTATTTTTGTTTTGGAGTCAAGCTCTTTATGTTGTTGCTGTTTTTTTGTTGTTTTTTTTATACCGGCCTTTTATGCATGAGGAAAATTACACCGGTTTTCACTATATATATAGTGCCAGTAATATCTACACCAGTGAGAAAGAGCGACAGTACTCCACTGCCTAGCTGAGCACTAGTCAGTTATACCCGTATTCCTACCTTTCTACTTGTGACCTGTTATTATATAAACTTTAAATATCAATATTTAATTCTAAATAGCCATTTCCTTTTCTTTAGCTTTGGTCCATGTAAAAAAAACGACTTTATATATATATATATATATATATATATATATATATATATATATATATATATATATATATATATATATATACCTAACTAACTTTATAATTATATAAGTATATAAATATTATAAACAGCAAAAGTTAAATGCAGAAAAGAGCTTTGTAAACTTGTAATTTCACAGAATTCATTTTAGTTTTAACACTTTACACATTGCGATCAAATGTAATAGTTGCTAGCTCTGTAAGAGGGTCACTTTGCGACAGCCATCTCGAACTTGCGTTATAAAACAGTAAAGTGTTATGAAATGTTGAACGTAAGGTCAAAAACGAAGGAGATTCCTAAACATCTGTGTTATATAGGTTTGCTCACGTGACCCCCAGGGGAACAGTAATTAACTTCATCTTTTCACTTAACACACAACCCTCGAGGGCAGAAGAGGCAATACCGACGCTGGTAAATCTATACGTGTCTACTAGCAAAACAAAAAAGAAATGGCCTAACGAGACGCAAAGCAAATTTCACTACAGGGATTGTATAAAAAATCTGAGACGCAGAGCACTGTTCACGGTACGCAGGTCTGAACGTTTCCTCAACTTCTCCCAACGACCTGCTTTTATCGGGTCCGGACATGCCTCATTAGCAGGTGTATCATGTGATCATACGAGATCGACGGCTTTAAAAGATCACGGACGCCATCTTAGATCTTTTTGATTTTTTTTTCTTCTCAGTATGCAGGACAGAAGAACGTCTCCGATGTGAGTGTTGATTTATTTATCGTTTGTGCAGCCACACAAAACACAAACGCGTGGCCGCTTGCTTCCTTGATGAAAATCACATGTCTTTTAAATTCCACTAACACATTGGCCAATATTAGCATTAGCAACTATGTAATGTGGATGAACATTCTATGTGGCTTTAAAGTTTCTAATCTGTATATAAATATATATCTTCAGTGATGGAATTGCTATGTCAAACTAAAACGTGACAGACTAAATAAAATAATATATCAAACTGAAACTTGACAGACCAAAAACAATGCTATGTTAAACAAAAGTATGACAGACATTAAAATTAAATCCTTGGTCAAACTGAAGTGTGAAAGACTAAAGAAAATTCTACAGCTCGACAGATCAAAGAAAATCTTCATCAAACTGAAGCTCGACAGACCAAAAAAAACATACTATGTGTTATTGAATTGTGACAGACCAATTAAAGTTATATATCCAAGAGCGAGGAAAATGCGATGTCAAACTGAAGAATGACATACCAAATAAAATGCTATCTTAAACTACAGGCTGAAAGACCAAAAGAAATCTTATGCCAAACTGACCAATGAAAATCTGATCAAGGAAAATCCTATGTCAAGCTTAAGCTTAATGAACCTAAGAAAATGCTATAACAAACTGAAGGATGACAAGCCAGATAAAATGTTATATCAAGCTACAGTTTGAAAGATCGAGGAAAATCCTATGTTAAAGTGCAGAAAATGACATCTTAAACTGGAACATAACAGGCCGAAGAAAATGTCAAATTGAAGAATGACAAAGCAAAGATATTCACGTTTGTTAAACTTTAAAACTTTTCATTCAAACTACTGTTCTTATTTTGAATGTTATTATCACATCGTTTCGGTCGATGTAACCTCCGACCTTCTTCAGGTGTACTTTGTTGAACTCGGGATCTTTCTGTCAAACTTGGGAATCTGCATAGAATTTTGAAGGGAAGCCTTTATTTAATCAATGGAAGTAGCATGCTCTCGTTCCATAAGCGATAACCAGATAAAAGTCTTAAGTAATTCGCAATTGTAGTCTTTGTAACCGCAAGAACCCATGCTTAACAGATATAGAACTAGATTAAATTCAGTTATAAGTGACACTTTTTAGGAGATTGAGGGTTCAATCCTCAGTGCTGGCGATACAGAGAATAAAATTGAAAATTACTTTTATTCGTTCATGTTTGATTGGATGAGAACATGCTACCCCAGTGGATTAAATAAATGGTTCCGTTTGAAATTCCTTACAGATTCTTGAGTTCAACAAGATACATCTGAAGAAGGTCGGAGATTACATCGATCAAAACATTATGAGAATAACATTCAAGATGAGAATACTAGTCCAGGTAATCCAAATAATTTGAATTATCAGTGCCAAAAAATGAATTCAAACTAACAAAAATTATAAACGTACATTCAGAGTCATTATCGAAACTGACACACATTTTCATAACGCTTCACCGTTTTTTAAATGTGAATATTCAAAAAAGAAAAAACTTCTGCATAACAGAATAAAGTAAAACATGGCAGACGGACCGATTGAAAAAATATCAGCGATGCAAAACAAATAGAAACCTATCTGCTCATGAAATTGACTTTCATTTCAACCCACGTAAAATATTTACAAGATTAACTTTACATCGATTTATGCAGCCAAATGTTTTTCAGTCGTAAACAAAATCACACAAGCATTGTAAGGGAATAACGAAGAAGAATACCGGTTGCTAAGACACCAATGGGTTAATTCTCCCTGGACAGTGAGACCCAGACAGTGGGACGCAAAACACACTTCCTCCACAGTGGGTCAAAAGCCATACATGGGAATGTAAGGTGACACTGTCTAAGATTCTAATCCTATCTTGCATACCACGAGACTGAGAAAAACCATTCTAAAGGACACTTATTTCTCATTATTAAAGCTTTGGTAGAATATCCCCCATCCTATTCACGATAAAGATTCTATTCAGGTTATGAATTAATTTGTATTGTTTGTCATTGTGAAATGTTGTATGTCCTTTGCATTTGTCAGTGTATTTAATAAATGTACATATTTGTACTTGAGTTAGTCATTGTTACATTAGTTAGTCATTGTACATTATTTATGTTTGTTAAGTATTTTCTATTTCAGGTTAATTAAATTAGCTATGAGATCCTAATACTTACAATACTGGTGACCCCCGACGTACAACAGCATTACTATTAATATCAACACCAGATTCATATCACATACAGAATTCTGTTAATATTTCAGAGAAATTTTAACAGAGCACAACATTTGAGAATCTCAATCTGTAAGTTTTAGTTACAACATCCAAGAAAATATAACTTATTCGACACAAAAGAAAAAAGTGTTGTATTACTATACATGTTGGTCCGTTGGGTTATAAATCTATATAAATATATTCAGCTATGTAAAAGTTCAAAGTATTCTGCATTTTGCATCGAAAGAAGTAACATGTTCATTTGATAACCATAATGTAAAAAAGGAAGAACTAGGATGACATGTTGTATGGATTGTTTGATAAAAATGATTTCACACCATTTCCTTGATGCATGATGTCTTTTCAATAGAAAGCAGCATTCGTTGTTCGAATCCATATCGATGTGAAGGATTTCATCGTAATCGCATTTAACTGGCATTTGCTTTTGCCTCTTTCATGTGCTTTTCTATCACGGACACGTTTATTAGCCTTACATCAGAGAAATGCATAGTCCACTGCATGCAACAATTATGCAGTTATGTGTGATGCACGCATAGATGCACGCAGATGCACACCACATTAATCATGGGAGGAAAACGTTGCCTTTACAAATGCCTTCCCACAATGACAATACACCTGCAGAAGTTTCGGATGCGAGTTTTGTCTCCTCTTTTTCATAGTTTAATATTCAGTGCTGTCAAATACCATCATCATCATCATCATCATCATCATCATCATGGTAGTGACGGTAACTAAGTGGTTAACAACATGAACTGATTCCAGTTGGGATGCTGACAACCTTCATGTGGTCTCTTCCGTAAGTACCCAGTGTCTTATTAGAAAGAATTCTAACTAGAAAGATATCAGGGAAAAGAATGCTAACAGTAATTACTTGATTCATAAGAAATAAAAAAAAGAAAAAAATCATCATCACCACCATCATCATCATTATCATCGGTTTAAAATCTGTTTTACATGCTGGCATGTTTTGTGCTGGTTTAAGAAATTGATTTCCAACTAATCTGATCCTTATTTATCATACTCCTTTCAATTCCGTTTCTATCACTTCCTTCCATGTTTTCCTGTGCCTTCCCACGTGAACTAAACATGCTACTTTAACTCTATTAACTCTATTCTATCTATTCTGACCCAAGAACTCTCATCCATTCTTTCGATGAGAATATACTATTGATGTCTCTTTTACTGCACACATCTCCATATACTGTCCAGATTAAATCTATATTTGAGGTCATCTGATCAAAACCTGTCTTTAAAAATTTACATTAAACATTCATCTTATCATTCTCGTTTAATTTTTGTTCCATGTAACGCATGTCCTCAACCCTTATTGTCCCGGTTTCACTTCCATGGATCACACTGTGTACATGTGTCTGCATGTGACTCTTCTCATGGCCAATAGTGGTAACGCACTGCTGGTTAGTAATGGCAGAAGTTCCCTGAACTTAATCCATCTACTCCTTACTCTTACAATCGCTCTAGCACCTGCACCATCCTGTGCTACAATGAAGATAATCTCAACAATCAATGTGTGAATTCTCTCCATAGTCGTACACTTTTTTCATATAAACTGGGTATTCTCTCTCATATTACCAGTAATTCCTCTGCACTTCTTTCGTATCCGATGATAATAAGTAAGACATTAGATTGAATTGCTTTCAACTTCCTAAAATCATCTGTGAAACAAACTGAAATTCTAAAAGTAAAAGACTAAGTCTTGCTCTTGTTCTCTTATTTCATATTAAGAATTCTTGTCTGACTGGTGTGAGAGAGGATAAATATAAAAAATACTTTCCGAAACCATCGTCTAATCCATGGTTATAGGTAACCTTCCCTATTCTTATTTGAGTACAACTAAAATAGTGATTAGTACCATGGTTCACTAAACAAGTTCGTGTAAACACTTGAAAGAGCTTGTATCACTCCATCCTTCAGATAGGAGTTTTGTTTTGTCCTCTTTTATAATTCCTTTGATGTGTCAGACATCTGTTGCTTCTTTTTCAATGAGTTCTGTCATTTCGTAGTCATTGGTCCAGGTTTATTGCTTTTCAAGGAAGTATTTCCTAATGTCCTGTTATATCATTTAGCTTTCCTTTGATCTCTATTAATTCTAGGTAAAAGAACAAGTCATGATGTGTCTGACATGATCCGTAATCCATTGTATGGTAGTTTCTTTTCTTTTTTTTTAATTCAAATTTTCACCCCAAACAAGGCATAGTACCACTTTGAAGTAAGGGACAACTATCGGGGACATAAGTTGCAGAGATATTATGAAGGGAGTTGAGCAGCAAGATGTCTGTTCACATTACGCTTAAACTTCTGCATGTCAGTACAATTGAGAAACCAGAATCCCGGAAGAGAGTTCCAAAGTCTAGCAGTTCTGGGGAAGAAACTATTGGAGTAGAAGGCTTTCTTACACCTAGGGATCTCTACTACTGTGTAGGGGTGGGATTTAGCCAGTTGTTGGGTTTATTGGGGATATTTACATCGAGGGAGCACAAGTGCTTGCAGTTCGTCAGAGCATTCACCATTAAAATACTTGTGGAACAGGCATATATCGATGAATGTTTTAGCCATTTCCGGAACTGACTCAATAAGAAATGGTACTCTCTCCCAGCAAAAAAATATAAAATAACGTGATTTGTGAAAAGTTGCTACTTGTTTACTTAAGTTAAGAATGAGCACTACTGAATCTTGATTAATTTTGATTTATTTTTTTAAATAAGATTTTGTTTCCGTCAATTATATAGATATACATATATAAAATAAATGGATAATAATGGATTTTACCGTCATTGGATACTTTACCTTTCACCAGACTATCCATTCACGTGAAATCACTTTTTTCTTCACCCTATTCCCTCTTCTCCACTTTTTGTCATCAAGTAAGATCTATGACTTATTTGTAGTTTCATCAAATGCTTTTGCAAGCAAAATCTGATCCCACATTTTGCTAAATCCTACCCTCTGATGAGAAGGAAAGTATTTCTTCGAAACTCCGCAGATTAAGGACTATCGATTTATTTAATGTTTCCTTTTCAAATTCAATATGTTTTTAACTCTTTTTCAAAGTGTTTTTTAACGTTTTATCAACTATTTGCTCTTATATACATATTTACACACACACACACACACACACACACACACACACACACACACACACACACACATATATATATATATATATATATATATATATATATATATAAAGTAACTATATATATATATAAAGTAACTATATATATATATATATATATATAAAGTAACTATATATATATATATATATATATATATAAAGTAACTATGAAAAAATAAACTTCTTCGCCATAAAATATTTACATTGTTTTCATCAATCTTGTACTTTTTAAAAATCAACTGAAAATAAATAAACTTTTTAATCATCTAAAAATTAAAAACCGTCATGGGATTAACATGGGATAATTTATTAACCTATATTAAACAAAAATATGTTTATATACATCAAAAGGTTAGGACAGATAGATGCATTTGTCCGCTTTGGCGCCTTTATGAATGAACTTAATTTTCTCAATGAAGAAAAATTCTACTCGCTGCAATATTTTTGGCATAATATCAGAGTATGATCACAAAGATTTAGACGATTATAGTTATAACCAGTTGTGATAAGAACGAACCGATCAGGCATCAGAATCGATGTTGTGGTTAAATTTCGACGCTATGCTGTCAAAACTCAACTCCAAAATTCGACTATCAAAACTCAACTCTAGAACACAACGCACTAGTGACAACACTTGCTACTTCAACATCTAGAATCTACTCAGTCTCTAAAATATCAAACTTTACTGGAAGCGTCTTATTTACGTAATAGGTTGCAATATAGCAAACATAAAGAGAAAAGGCGACCATTTTTTTTCTTTTTTCTTCATTCTTTTTTGTCTGAAAGGGACTCTACAGGCTACACAAAAACAGGTTTGTATCAAGTTTTAAGCGTTTAATCGCAGGAGAGTAGCTTATTTTGCCTTTGTTAGCACTTTAGACGACAGATGTATAAAATATACTGAATTTCTTTAAATTTTTCAATCATAGCTTTTTGTCGCGACACAAGAAAGAAAATATGCTTTGCTGATCTTGAATGGATTAATACTATCGTTTTTTTTATCTGGAAAAGCTTCTCTGACTGGATTGATGCTGATGATCTTTGTTTGAGACAACTATATTTAATATTCACGATTGGATAATTTTATTTTTATATCCATAATTATTTCTTTTGCCATTCCTTTTGTGATCATTTTTCTATCGCAAGAATGGATCTATGTAATGTAGTCGCTATTCTGTTTCAATGTTACATCTTTTTGTGTAGAGTCTGTCGCAATAACAAAGGAAAGGAGGAAATTTGCTGTTATTTTTCGGCCATGGCTCGAACATATGCTTTTCCAAACACGTCTCCAACACGACTGCTTCTCCAGTAACGTGTGTCCTTTTGTCTCTGCTGTGGTGTCACTTCGCACAGCCGGCTTGGTTATTTGCATATGTTAGCTGTTATATGGCTGCTGCTGTTGCTGTTAACAGCGCTAGCAGCTCTGTTACAGCTACACTCCGGATTATTATTACTAAGTATCACTTTCTATTAAAAGACTGGATCTATACTGAAGACTATTATTATTAATTATGAGACTTAATTTAATATTTTTATTATTTTTTTAACCAGATTTTTCATTCAACTGAATACATCTTTATTTATGATAGGCATTGCTAAACAATTTGGTGATTCTCTTGATACTAAGAAATCGAATGAGTTTGACGCCTATTTCGTCGAAAAAAAAATCAGGACAATGACCAAATTTTTAGATCCAAAGCAAAACATGAAAGGAATGTCTCGTCTTTTACAAGCGATGAGAAACAACATTTAATATGAATAAATTTGAAAATCGTCTGACAATAGAAATTCAACTTGAAAGGCACGAAATGATTCGCTATTGTGTGGAAATTAAAGATCAATAAAAAAAAAAACTCTGACACCATTTCAATTCATTGAACAGGATTCAAACATTTCTTATTGGAATAGAAATTATAATTGATTTTCTAGAATTATTGCAGTTTCATAAAAGAGATAAAAATTGATTCAAATATTTGTACTTTTACTCTTGTCAAAATGTTTAAGACAATAGAAATAAAAATATCTTTTATTGATTGAAAATAATAATAATAATAATAATAATAATAATAATAATAATAATAATAATAATACGACCTGAAAATTTTTGCAAGAAACAAAAAGGAATTAGAGACGACCAGGATCTTTAGCCAGGATATCCAAATGGAATTCTGGAATGGAAAATTGTGAACTATTAGTTATAAAAAGAATAAAACTGGCGGTAGCTGTAAGAATGGAAGTAAGCAGCACCAAAGCAACAGAAATGAAATAAAGAATGTGAAAATAATACACAAGAAGAAGAAAACGTGAAAGTAATTTATATAGTAGGAATCTAATAAAATGAATAAACACATGGAAAATATCACTGTTAAGATACTCTGGACCGTTCTTAGGTTGGACCAAAGAAGAACTGAGGCATCTCAACCAGAAGACCAGGAAACTTATGACCATGCACAATGAATACACTCAAAGGATGATGCTGATCAACAACGTGAAAAGGAAAGACAGGGGAAGAGGACTGGTTATTATATAAAATTATGTGAATGACATCAAAAAGAATTAGAAAAAGGCTAATAATCACAGCAAGAGACACCGTAAAAATGAACAAGACCGAGAACGAAGATGCAAGAGATAAGATGAGAAAAGGAAAATTGAGAGAAAAATACACGGACGATTTATAAGAATAAAAAAAATGTAACTCGCGAAGAGTGGAAATAAAATTATTGCATTAGAAAAAACTACATAGTTCCATTTCTGTTTGATCAAAACCGGTTTTCCTTTTTTGTTGCAGACCATCTACTGGTTGGTCAGTTGTGTACAAATCCCAAGAGTGATAGAAGCCTTCTATTATGTCTGAAAGTGACACAATGTTCAATGCGTGAGATTGGAGATGTGCTGCCGTACAACTCATGCTCTCTACCGATCCAAGTTATGAAAAGAAGACCATTGCCAGCACCCTTAAAATGCATTGCTGGATTACCACAAAATAACAGGACCGTGTCCAGAGTGATGAAAACAAAGTTTCCGGCCATGGTTATGATTTTTGGTTTCAAGTGAGGACCACATCATGCCACCTCACATCTTCAAAGTCGACTTGAAAGTCAACACCAAAGTGTACCTGGATGTGCTAAAGAGTGTCGTGATCCTTCAGTGCAATTAGGTGGCCTCTGACAGACGCTGGGTGTGGCAGCAAAACTCAGCGCCGGCCCACAAGTCCAAAGAGACCCAGATTTGGCTTCAGAAGAAGTGCTACGACTTTTTACCCTTCTCTCACGGCCCCCCTCCTCCCCCGACCTAAACCCGCTGGACTACTTCGTTTAGTCATATGTCGAAAACAACACCAAAGCCAGCCTGATTGCAGCCAGCCCCACCAAGTATTCCCTCCAGCGCTTGTGGAAAAGGCATGCTCCCAGTTCCAGACCCGCATTGAGGCAGTGATTGAGGCTGAAGGCTACATTGAATAGATATCAACTCTACTACATAATCAAGTTACCTGAATTGATTTTTTCAAAAAAAGTTTTAAAATAAAGTTGTTTCCTTTAGGGCGACACTTTTATCGTTCCACTCGGTACAAAAGGAAACCCAAATAGAGAAACTGGATTACTAATAACAGCTGCACAAGATAATGCAATTAGAACCAATTATATCAAAGCAAAAATCGACAAGACACAGGAAAACAGCAAATACAGACTCTGGGGCAAAAGGACGGAACTATATATCACATAATAAGTGAACGCAACAAACTAGTCCCAAAAGAATAAAAATAAATGTGACCAGAGGGAAAGCAGTACACTGGGAAATATGCAATTAACTGCATTTTGACCATCTGGACAAATGGTATAAGCATAAATCGGTAGCAGTACTAGAAAGCGGGGATTATAAAATCCTATTGGACATCGCCATACAAGCAGATAAACCCATTCAAGCAAAGAGACCAGATGTCAGAATAGTTAACAAGAAGGAAAAATACTGCCTGATCGTAGATCACAGGATAAATTTCAAGGAGATGGAGAAACAAATCTAGTACACTGAACTGGCCAAAGAGCTGAAAGAGTTACATGTGTTAGCCGGCAGTATAGAAACTGCAATGGAAGAGAAATGGAAAGATGGAGAAACACCACATGGAACCAGAAAAAAAAAACTGAAACTTAATAATCATAAATTAACTTTCCCCTTCCCTCAAAAATGGTAGTGCCGGCACAAACTTGCACCACACCAGATAGTGGAGAAGGGTCGAGGAGGATGGAAAGACCAGGGAGGGAAAGCACTAACCAGCCCTCCACAGGTTGTGAAAGGAGAACTGGGACCTTGAAGAGGTTTATTAAAATTTCAATGCAGATCAATGGTCATTGCCAGAAAGAAGTCAAGCAACTGTTGCAATAATACAAATTCATTTGCAAAGGTTATCGAAAGAGGTGGAGAGTACTGGAAATTTGGTGAGTCTTATTGTAAGACAGACTCCAGAGAACACCACTGGTTGTTGTCAATGAGTAATCTTTGATGATAGCCTGTGTGAGAACTCCTAGTGAGTACAAATAATAATAATAATAATAATAATAATAATAATAATAATAATAATATGAAGGCTTATGCCGTCCAAATCCCAAAGAAAACCAATGGTCATTGCCAGTGAGGAGGTTTTACCCAACGCTTGGCAATGCCGCTGCTCTTGTATATATTTATATGTTCAATGTACAAGCAAAGTAAACACTTAGAAAACAAAGAAATATACAAGACATTTATTGCTTGGGAAGTAACTGGATTTACTATGAAATCGAATTAATTAAAATGTGCACAAAAAGTAGAATGTACATTAGGAAGAAAAGTGTGTGTATACAATTGTGTTTCAATAAGCATGCACGTGGTTTTTGCTGTAAAACTGAGTTCACGAGAATATGATCAACAAAGTCTGAGTAGAAACATATGACCATATGTGTGTGTATGAGAATAGAAAAAAATTTACATGCCAGCATAATGTGCTTATGTGCGTGAATGCATATATGTGTGCGTCAAATTGAGATAGGCATGTCTGCTAATACCAACTGAAAGACGAGAGTGAATTTGTGCTTGTGCAGCTCCTTTTATATTCACGATAGTAACACCACCTGGCGTTTCCAAAGGGCAAACAATTTATTCCCATGAGTGTGAGTCAGTGTGATTGTTCTTGAGAAAGGGAGATAATACTACACCAGCAAGAAATTAATGGTAAGCGGCTATTGCGATAAGGCAAAATAATTTGTAATGCTTATTGAAAGAGGTGAAGATTACTGAAAATCTGGGAATCTAGGGACCACCATCAGTTATGTTAGTAAGCAATTATTGATTAGGTCTTTTGTTCGAACTCCTAGTCAGTAAATAATAATAATAATAATAATAATAATAATAATAATAATAATAATAATAATAATAAAGCTCCTTAATGCAAAAACTAATGCACATAGGCTACAAACGCTTACTGGACATATAGAAACAGCAACAGAAGTAAAATAAAAAGATAGAGGAGCACATGAAACAAAGAAATATATTAATGTCATCCCAGCTAGGAAGGGGATAAGAGGCGGGGGGTGGGGTAGAAACGCCTCGGGTGTCAGCGCAGGAGAAGGTGACACAATATCACTCCCAACAAAATGTTTCTACCAGGCTAAGGTGTCAAAAATAGTCTGATAATAGTGGTAGAGACACAAAGTTTTGCAGACGGACATATGACTTTCCCTGAAATAATTTATGACATATGACTTTCCCTGAAATAATTTATGTTTTGTCCATCTTTCCCGTCAGCTATTTTCTAATAAATTGTTGGCAAATTTATCAGTAAGAAGAATAGCCGTGTGTTCAGCTTTCATATGTTTCAATTGCTACAATCTTGGTAATCAGAGACATTGTTGTAACATTTTATCCGATGATATTGTGTTTTAATTCTGTATCATTAATAACAACAAAGTGAAATACGAAGTCAAATGGGCAACAATTTCTGTCTTTTCTTTGTATTAATTCGTTGAGATACAATTTTCAATTGAATATATCTACTAGTATTGAGATACAATTCTCCATTGAATATATCTACTAGTGTTGGGATACAATTTTCCATTGAATATATCTATTAGTGTTGAGATACAATTCTCCATTGAATATATCTACTAGTATTGAGATACAATTCTCCATTGAATATATCTACTAATGTTGGGATACAATTTTCCATTGAATATATCTACTAATGTTGGGATACAATTTTCCATTGAATATATCTACTAGTGTTGGGATACAATTTTCCATTGAATATATCTACTAATGTTGAGATACAATTTTCCATTGAATATATCTACTAATGTTGAGATACAATTTTCCATTGAATATATCTATTAGTGTTGAGATACAATTTTCTATCGAATATATCTACTAATGTTGAGATACAATTTTCCATTGAATATATCTACTAATGTTGGGATACAATTCTCCATTGAATATATCTACTAATGTTGAGATACAATTTTCCATTGAATATATCTACTAATGTTGGGATACAATTTTCCATTGAATATATCTATTAGTGTTGGGATACAATTTTCCATTGAATATATCTACTAGTATTGAGATACAATTCTCCATTGAATATATCTACTAATGTTGGGATACAATTTTCCATTGAATATATCTACTAGTATTGAGATACAATTCTCCATTGAATATATCTACTAATGTTGGGATACAATTTTCCATTGAATATATCTACTAGTATTGAGATACAATTCTCCATTGAATATATCTACTAATGTTGGGATACAATTTTCCATTGAATATATCTATTAGTGTTGAGATACAATTTTCTATCGAATATATCTACTAATGTTGAGATACAATTTTCCATTGAATATATCTACTAGTGTTGGGATACAATTTTCCATTGAATATATCTACTAATGTTGAGATACAATTTTCCATTGAATATATCTACTAATGTTGAGATACAATTTTCCATTGAATATATCTATTAGTGTTGAGATACAATTTTCTATCGAATATATCTACTAATGTTGAGATACAATTTTCCATTGAATATATCTACTAATGTTGGGATACAATTTTCCATTGAATATATCTACTAATGTTGGGATACAATTTTCCATTGAATATATCTACTAATGTTGGGATACAATTTTCCATTGAATATATCTACTAATGTTGGGATACAATTTTCCATTGAATATATCTACTAATGTTGGGATACAATTTTCCATTGAATATATCTACTAATGTTGGGATACAATTTTCCATTGAATATATCTACTAGTGTTGAGATACAATTTTCCATTGAATATATCTACTAATGTTGAGATACAATTTTCCATTGAATATATCTATTAGTGTTGAGATACAATTTTCTATCGAATATATCTACTAATGTTGGGATACAATTTTCCATTGAATATATCTACTAATGTTGAGATACAATTTTCCATTGAATATATCTACTAATGTTGAGATACAATTTTCCATCGAATATATCTACTAATGTTGGGATACAATTTTCCATTGAATATATCTACTAATGTTGAGATACAATTTTCCATTGAATATATCTACTAGTGTTGAGATACAATTTTCCATCGAATATATCTACTAATGTTGGGATACAATTTTCCATTGAATATATCTACTAATGTTGGGATACAGTTTTCCATTGAATATATCTACTAATGTTGAGATACAATTTTCCATTGAATATATCTACTAGTGTTGAGATACAATTTTCCATCGAATATATCTACTAATGTTGGGATACAATTTTCCATTGAATATATCTACTAATGTTGAGATACAATTTTCCATTGAATATATCTACTAGTGTTGAGATACAATTTTCCATCGAATATATCTACTAATGTTGGGATACAATTTTCCATTGAATATATCTACTAATGTTGGGATACAATTTTCCATTGAATATATCTACTAATGTTGGGATACAATTTTCCATTGAATATATCTACTAGTGTTGAGATACAATTTTCCATTGAATATATCTACTAATGTTGGGATACAATTTTCCATTGAATATATCTACTAATGTTGGGATACAATTTTCCATTGAATATATCTATTAATGTTGGGATACAATTTTCCATTGAATATATCTACTAATGTTGGGATACAATTTTCTATTGAATATATCTACTAATGTTGGGATACAATTTTCCATTGAATATATCTACTAATGTTGGGATACAATTTTCCATTGAATATATCTACTAGTGTTGAGATACAATTTTCCATCGAATATATCTACTAATGTTGGGATACAATTTTCCATTGATTATATCTACTAATGTTGGGATACAATTTTCCATTGAATATATCTACTAATGTTGGGATACAATTTTCTATTGAATATATCTATTAGTGTTGAGATACAATTTTCCATCGAATATATCTACTAATGTTGAGATACAATTTTCTATCGAATATATCTACAAATGTTGAGATACAATTTTCCATTGAATATATCTACTAGTGTTGAGATACAATTTTCCATTGAATATATCTACTAATGTTGGGATACAATTTTCCATCGAATATATCTACTAGTGTTGAGATACAATTTTCCATCGAATATATCTACTAATGTTGGAATACAATTTTCCATCGAATATATCTACTAGTGTTGAGATACAATTTTCCATCGAATATATCTACTAATGTTGAGATAAAATTTTCCATTGAATATATCTACTAATGTTGGGATACAATTTTCCATTGAATATATCTACTAATGTTGGGATACAATTTTCCATTGAATATATCTACTAATGTTGGGATACAATTTTCTATTGAATATATCTACTAATGTTGGGATACAATTTTCCATTGAATATATCTACTAATGTTGAGATACAATTTTCCATTGAATATATCTACTAGTGTTGAGATACAATTTTCCATCGAATATATCTACTAATGTTGGGATACAATTTTCCATTGAATATATCTACTAATGTTGAGATACAATTTTCCATTGAATATATCTACTAGTGTTGAGATAAAATTTTCCATCGAATATATCTACTAATGTTGGGATACAATTTTCCATTGAATATATCTATTAGTGTTGAGATACAATTTTCTATCGAATATATCTACTAATGTTGAGATACAATTTTCCATTGAATATATCTACTAATGTTGGGATACAATTTTCCATTGAATATATCTACTAATGTTGGGATACAATTTTCCATTGAATATATCTACTAATGTTGGGATACAATTTTCCATTGAATATATCTACTAATGTTGGGATACAATTTTCCATTGAATATATCTACTAATGTTGGGATACAATTTTCCATTGAATATATCTACTAATGTTGGGATACAATTTTCCATTGAATATATCTACTAATGTTGGGATACAATTTTCCATTGAATATATCTACTAATGTTGGGATACAATTTTCCATTGAATATATCTACTAATGTTGGGATACAATTTTCCATTGATTATATCTACTAATGTTGGGATACAATTTTCCATTGATTATATCTATTAATGTTGGGATACAATTTTCCATTGAATATATCTACTCATGTTGGGATACAATTTTCCATTGATTATATCTACTAATGTTGGGATACAATTTTCCATTGAATATATCTACTAATGTTGGGATACAATTTTCCATTGAATATATCTATTAGTGTTGAGATACAATTTTCCATCGAATATATCTACTAATGTTGAGATACAATTTTCTATCGAATATATCTACAAATGTTGAGATACAATTTTCCATTGAATATATCTACTAGTGTTGAGATACAATTTTCCATTGAATATATCTACTAATGTTGGGATACAATTTTCCATCGAATATATCTACTAGTGTTGAGATACAATTTTCCATCGAATATATCTACTAATGTTGGAATACAATTTTCCATCGAATATATCTACTAGTGTTGAGATACAATTTTCCATCGAATATATCTACTAATGTTGAGATACAATTTTCCATTGAATATATCTACTAATGTTGGGATACAATTTTCCATTGAATATATCTACTAATGTTGGGATACAATTTTCCATTGAATATATCTACTAATGTTGGGATACAATTTTCCATTGAATATATCTACTAATGTTGGGATACAATTTTCCATTGAATATATCTACTAATGTTGAGATACAATTTTCCATTGAATATATCTACTAGTGTTGAGATACAAATTTCCATCGAATATATCTACTAATGTTGGGATACAATTTTCCATTGAATATATCTACTAATGTTGAGATACAATTTTCCATTGAATATATCTACTAGTGTTGAGATAAAATTTTCCATCGAATATATCTACTAATGTTGGGATACAATTTTCCATTGAATATATCTATTAGTGTTGAGATACAATTTTCTATCGAATATATCTACTAATGTTGAGATACAATTTTCCATTGAATATATCTACTAATGTTGGGATACAATTTTCCATTGAATATATCTACTAATGTTGGGATACAATTTTCCATTGAATATATCTACTAATGTTGGGATACAATTTTCCATTGAATATATCTACTAATGTTGGGATACAATTTTCCATTGAATATATCTACTAGTGTTGGGATACAATTTTCCATTGAATATATCTACTAATGTTGGGATACAATTTTCCATTGAATATATCTACTAGTGTTGAGATACAATTTTCCATTGAATATATCTACTAATGTTGAGATACAATTTTCCATTGAATATATCTATTAGTGTTGAGATACAATTTTCTATCGAATATATCTACTAATGTTGGGATACAATTTTCCATTGAATATATCTACTAATGTTGAGATACAATTTTCCATTGAATATATCTACTAATGTTGAGATACAATTTTCCATCGAATATATCTACTAATGTTGGGATACAATTTTCCATTGAATATATCTACTAATGTTGAGATACAATTTTCCATTGAATATATCTACTAGTGTTGAGATACAATTTTCCATCGAATATATCTACTAATGTTGGGATACAATTTTCCATTGAATATATCTACTAATGTTGGGATACAATTTTCCATTGATTATATCTACTAATGTTGGGATACAATTTTCCATTGAATATATCTACTAATGTTGGGATACAATTTTCCATTGAATATATCTACTAATGTTGGGATACAATTTTCCATTGAATATATCTACTAATGTTGGGATACAATTTTGCATTGAATATATCTACTAATGTTGAGATACAATTTTCCATTGATTATATCTACTAATGTTGGGATACAATTTTCCATTGATTATATCTACTAATGTTGGGATACAATTTTCCATTGAATATATCTACTAATGTTGAGATACAATTTTCCATTGATTATATCTACTAATGTTGGGATACAATTTTCCATTGATTATATCTACTAATGTTGGGATACAATTTTGCATTGAATATATCTACTAATGTTGAGATACAATTTTCCATTGATTATATCTACTAATGTTGGGATACAATTTTCCATTGATTATATCTACTAATGTTGGGATACAATTTTCCATTGAATATATCTACTAATGTTGGGATACAATTTTCCATTGAATATATCTACTAATGTTGGGATACAATTTTCCATTGATTATATCTACTAATGTTGGGATACAATTTTCCATTGAATATATCTACTAATGTTGGGATACAATTTTCCATTGATTATATCTACTAATGTTGGGATACAATTTTCCATTGAATATATCTACTAATGTTGGGATACAATTTTCCATTGAATATATCTACTAATGTTGGGATACAATTTTCCATTGAATATATCTACTAATGTTGGGATACAATTTTGCATTGAATATATCTACTAATGTTGAGATACAATTTTCCATTGATTATATCTACTAATGTTGGGATACAATTTTCCATTGATTATATCTACTAATGTTGGGATACAATTTTCCATTGAATATATCTACTAATGTTGAGATACAATTTTCCATTGATTATATCTACTAATGTTGGGATACAATTTTCCATTGATTATATCTACTAATGTTGGGATACAATTTTCCATTGATTATATCTACTAATGTTGGGATACAATTTTCAATCGATTAAATATCTACTAATGTTGGGATACAATTTTCCATTGATTATATCTACTAATGTTGGGATACAATTTTCCATTGAATATATCTACTAATGTTGGGATACAATTTTGCATTGAATATATCTACTAATGTTGGGATACAATTTTCCATTGAATATATCTACTAATGTTGAGATACAATTTTCCATTGAATATATCTACTAGTGTTGAGATACAATTTTCCATCGAATATATCTACTAATGTTGGGATACAATTTTCCATTGAATATATCTACTAATGTTGGGATACAATTTTCCATTGAATATATCTACTAATGTTGGGATACAATTTTCCATTGAATATATCTACTAATGTTGGGATACAATTTTCCATTGATTATATCTACTAATGTTGGGATACAATTTTCAATCGATTAAATATCTACTAATGTTGGGATACAATTTTCCATTGATTATATCTACTAATGTTGGGATACAATTTTCCATTGAATATATCTACTAATGTTGGGATACAATTTTCCATTGATTATATCTACTAATGTTGGGATACAATTTTCCATTGATTATATCTACTAATGTTGGGATACAATTTTCAATCGATTAAATATCTACTAATGTTGGGATACAATTTTCCATTGATTATATCTACTAATGTTGGGATACAATTTTCCATTGAATATATCTACTAATGTTGGGATACAATTTTCCATTGATTATATCTACTAATGTTGGGATACAATTTTCCATTGATTATATCTACTAATGTTGAGATACAATTTTCAATCGATTAAATATCTACTAATGTTGGGATACAATTTTCCATTGATTATATCTACTAATGTTGGGATACAATTTTCCATTGATTATATCTACTAATGTTGGGATACAATTTTCCATTGATTATATCTACTAATGTTGGGATACAATTTTCCATTGATTATATCTACTAATGTTGGGATACAATTTTCAATCGATTAAATATCTACTAATGTTGGGATACAATTTTCCATTGATTATATCTACTAATGTTGGGATACAATTTTCCATTGATTATATCTACTAATGTTGGGATACAATTTTCCATCGAATATATCTACTAATGTTGGGATACAATTTTCCATTGAATATATCTACTAATGTTGGGATAAAATTTTCCATTGAATATATCTACTAATGTTGGGATACACTTTTCCATTGAATATATCTACTAATGTTGGGATACAATTTTCCATTGAATATATCTACTAGTGTTGAGATACAATTTTCCATTGAATATATCTACTAATGTTGGGATACAATTTTCCATTGAATATATCTACTAGTTTTGAGATACAATTTTCCATTGAATATATCTACTAATGTTGGGATACAATTTTCCATTGAATATATCTACTAGTGTTGAGATACAATTTTCCATTGAATATATCTACTAATGTTGGGATACAATTTTCCATTGAATATATCTACTAATGTTGGGATACAATTTTCCATTGAATATATCTACTAATGTTGGGATACAATTTTCCATTGATTATATCTACTAATGTTGGGATACAATTTTCCATTGATTATATCTACTAATGTTGGGATACAATTTTCCATTGAATATATCTACTAATGTTGGGATACAATTTTCCATTGAATATATCTACTAATGTTGGGATACAATTTTCCATTGAATATATCTACTAGTGTTGAGATACAAGTTTCCATTGAATATATCTACTAATGTTGGGATACAATTTTCCATTGATTATATCTACTAATGTTGGGATACAATTTTCCATTGAATATATCTACTAGTGTTGAGATACAATTTTCCATTGAATATATCTACTAATGTTGGGATACAATTTTCCATTGATTATATCTACTAATGTTGGGATACAATTTTCCATCGATTAAATATCTACTAATGTTGGGATACAATTTTCCATTGATTATATCTACTAATGTTGGGATACAATTTTCCATTGAATATATCTACTAGTGTTGAGATACAATTTTCCATTGAATATATCTACTAATGTTGGGATACAATTTTCCATTGATTATATCTACTAATGTTGGGATACAATTTTCCATTGAATATATCTACTAATGTTGGGATACAATTTTCCATCGAATATATCTACTAATGTTGGGATACAATTTTCCATTGAATATATCTACTAGTGTTGAGATACAATTTTCCATCGAATATATCTACTAATGTTGAGATACAATTTTCCATTGAATATATCTACTAATGTTGGGATACAATTTTCCATTGAATATATCTACTAGTGTTGAGATACAATTTTCCATCGAATATATCTACTAATGTTGGGATACAATTTTCCATTGAATATATCTACTAGTGTTGAGATACAATTTTCCATCGAATATATCTACTAATGTTGGGATACAATTTTCCATTGAATATATCTACTAATGTTGAGATACAATTTTCCATTAAATATATCTACTAGTGTTGGGATACAATTTTCCATTGAATATATCTACTAATGTTGAGATACAATTTTCCATTGAATATATCTACTAATGTTGGGATACAATTTTCCATTGATTATATCTACTAATGTTGGGATACAATTTTCCATCGATTAAATATCTACTAATGTTGGGATACAATTTTCCATTGAATATATCTACTAATGTTGAGATACAATTTTCCATTGAATATATCTACTAATGTTGAGATACAATTTTCCATTGAATATATCTACTAGTGTTGGGATACAATTTTCCATTGAATATATCTACTAATGTTGAGATACAATTTTCCATTGAATATATCTACTAATGTTGGGATACAATTTTCCATTGATTATATCTACTAATGTTGGGATACAATTTTCCATCGATTAAATATCTACTAATGTTGGGATACAATTTTCCATTGAATATATCTACTAATGTTGAGATACAATTTTCCATTGAATATATCTACTAATGTTGGGATACAATTTTCCATTGATTATATCTACTAATGTTGGGATACAATTTTCCATCGATTAAATATCTACTAATGTTGGGATACAATTTTCCATTGAATATATCTAATAATGTTGAGATACAATTTTCCATTGAATATATCTACTAGTGTTGGGATACAATTTTCCATTGAATATATCTACTAATGTTGAGATACAATTTTCCATTGAATATATCTACTAATGTTGGGATACAATTTTCCATTGATTATATCTACTAATGTTGGGATACAATTTTCCATCGATTAAATATCTACTAATGTTGGGATACAATTTTCCATTGAATATATCTACTAATGTTGAGATACAATTTTCCATTGAATATATCTACTAATGTTGGGATACAATTTTCCATTGATTATAACTAATTATGTTGGGATACAATTTTCCATCGATTAAATATCTACTAATGTTGGGATACAATTTTCCATTGAATATATCTACTAGTGTTGAGATACAATTTTCCATCGAATATATCTACTAGTGTTGAGATACAATTTTCCATCGAATATATCTACTAATGTTGAGATACTATTTTCCATTGAATATATCTACTAGTGTTGAGATACAATTTTCCATTGAATATATCTACTAGTGTGGAGATACAATTTTCCATCGAATATATCTACTAATGTTGGGATACAATTTTCCATTGAATATATCTACTAGTGTTGAGATACAATTTTCCATTGAATATATCTATTAGTGTTGAGATACAATTTTCCATCGAATATATCTACTAATGTTGGGATACAATTTTCCATTGAATATATCTACTAGTGTTGAGATACAATTTTCCATCGAATATATCTACTAGTGTTGAGATACAATTTTCCATTGAATATATCTACTAGTGTTGGGATACAATTTTCCATTAAATATATCTACTAGTGTTGAGATACAATTTTCCATTGAATATATCTACTAGTGTTGAGATACAATTTTCCATCGAATATATCTACTAATGTTGAGATACAATTTTCTATCGAATATATCTACTAATGTTGAGATACAATTTTCCATTGAATATATCTACTAGTGTTGAGATACAATTTTCCATTGAATATATCTACTAATGTTGGGATACAATTTTCCATCGAATATATCTAATAGTGTTGAGATACAATTTTCCATCGAATATATCTACTAATGTTGGGATACAATTTTCCATCGAATATATCTACTAGTGTTGAGATACAATTTTCCATCGAATATTTCTACTAGTGTTGAGATACAATTTTCCATTGAATATATCTACTAGTGTTGAGATACAATTTTCCATTGAATATATCTACTAGTGTTGAGATACAATTTTCCATTGAATATATCTATTAGTGTTGGGATACAATTTTCATCGAATATATCTACTAGTGTTCAGATACAATTTTCCATCGAATATTTCTACTAGTGGGTAGATACAATTTTCCATCGAATATATCTACTAATGTTGGGATACAATTTTCCATTGAATATATCTAGTAGTGTTTAGATACAATTTTCCATCGAATATATCTACTAGTGTTGAGATACAATTTTCCATTGAATATTTCTACTAGTGTTGAGATACAATTTTCCATTGAATATATCTACAAGTGTTGAGATACAATTTTCCATTGAATATATCTACTAATGTTGAGATACAATTTTCCATTGAATATTTCTACTAATGTTGAGATACAATTTTCCATTGAATATATCTACTAATGTTTAGATACACTTTTCCATTGAATATTTCTACTAGTGTTGAGATACAATTTTCCATTGAATATATCTACTAATGTTGAGATAAAATATTCCATCGAATATTTCTACTAGTGTTGAGATACACTTTTCCATTGAATATTTCTACTAGTGTTGAGATACAATTTTCCATTGAATATTTCTACTAGTGTTGAGATACAATTTTTCATGGAATATTTCTAATAGTGTTAAGATACAATTTTCCATTAAATATTTCTACTAGTGTTCAGATACAATTTTCCATTGAATATATCTACTAATGTTGAGATACAATTTTCCATCGAATATATCTACTAGTGTTGAGATACACTTTTCCATTGAATATTTCTACTAGCGTTGAGATACAATTTTCCATTGAATATTTCTACTAGTGTTGAGATACAATTTTTCATGGAATATTTCTAATAGTGTTAAGATACAATTTTCCATTAAATATTTCTACTAGAGTTGAGATACAATTTTCCATTGAATATATCTACTAATGTTGAGATACAATTTTCCATCGAATATATCTACTAGTGTTGAGATACAATTTTCCATTGAATATTTCTACTAGTGTTGAGATACAATTTTCCATTGAATATATCTACAAGTGTTGAGATACAATTTTCCATTGAATATATCTACTAGTGTTTAGATACACTTTTCCATCGAATATTTCTACTAGTGTTGAGATACACTTTTCCATTGAATATTTCTACTAGTGTTGAGATACAATTTTCCATTGAATATTTCTACTAGTGTTGAGATACAATTTTTCATGGAATATTTCTAATAGTGTTAAGATACAATTTTCCATTGAATATTTCTACTAATGTTGAGATACAATTTTCCATTGAATATATCTACTAATGTTGAGATACAATTTTCCATTGAATATTTCTACTAGTGTTGAGATACAATTTTCCATTGAATATATCTACTAATGTTGAGATAAAATATTCCATCGAATATTTCTACTAGTGTTGAGATACAATTTTCCATCGAATATTTCTACTAGTGTTGAGATACAATTTTCCATTGAATATATCTACTAGTGTTGAGATACAATTTTCCATTGAATATATCTACTAGTGTTGAGATACAATTTTCCATTGAATATTTCTATTAGTGTCGAGATACAATTTTCATCGAATATATCTACTAGTGTTCAGATACAATTTTCCATCGAATATTTCTACTAGTGGGTAGATACAATTTTCCATCGAATATATCTACTAATGTTGGGATACAATTTTCCATTGAATATATCTACTAGTGTTTAGATACAATTTTCCATCGAATATATCTACTAGTGTTGAGATACAATTTTCCATTGAATATTTCTACTAGTGTTGAGATACAATTTTCCATTGAATATATCTACAAGTGTTGAGATACAATTTTCCATTGAATATATCTACTAGTGTTTAGATACACTTTTCCATTGAATATTTCTACTAGTGTTGAGATACAATTTTCCATTGAATATATCTACTAATGTTGAGATAAAATATTCCATCGAATATTTCTACTAGTGTTGAGATACACTTTTCCATTGAATATTTCTACTAGTGTTGAGATACAATTTTCCATTGAATATTTCTACTAGTGTTGAGATACAATTTTTCATGGAATATTTCTAATAGTGTTAAGATACAATTTTTCATGGAATATTTCTAATAGTGTTAAGATACAATTTTCCATTAAATATTTCTACTAGTGTTGAGATACAATTTTCCATTGAATATATCTACTAATGTTGAGATACAATTTTCCATCGAATATATCTACTAGTGTTGAGATACACTTTTCCATTGAATATTTCTACTAGTGTTGAGATACAATTTTCCATTGAATATTTCTACTAGTGTTGAGATACAATTTTTCATGGAATATTTCTAATAGTGTTAAGATACAATTTTCCATTGAATATTTCTACTAATGTTGAGATACAATTTTCCATTGAATATATCTACTAGTGTTGAGATACAATTTTCCATTGAATATATCTACTAGTGTTGAGATACAATTTTCCATTGAATATATCTACTAATGGTTAGATACAATTTTCCATTGAATATATCTACTAGTGTTGAGATACAATTTTCCATTGAATATATCTACTAATGTTGAGATACAATTTTCCATTGAATATTTCTACTAGTGTTGAGATACAATTTTCCATTGAATATATCTACTAATGTTGAGATAAAATATTCCATCGAATATTTCTACTAGTGTTGAGATACAATTTTCCATTGAATATATCTACTAATGTTGAGATACAATTTTCCATTGAATATATCTACTAATGTTGAGATAAAATATTCCATCGAATATTTCTACTAGTGTTGAGATACAATTTTCCATTGAATATTTCTACTAGTGTTGAGATACAATTTTCCATTGAATATATCTACTAATGTTGAGATAAAATATTCCATCGAATATTTCTACTAGTGTTGAGATACAATTTTCCATTGAATATTTCTACTAGTGTTGAGATACAATTTTCCATTGAATATATCTATTAGTGTTGAGATACAATTTTCCATTGAATATATCTACTAATGTTGAGATAAAATATTCCATTGAATATATCTACTAATGTTGAGATAAAATATTCCATCGAATATTTCTACTAGTGTTGAGATACAATTTTCCATTGAATATTTCTACTAGTGTTGAGATACAATTTTCCATTGAATATATCTACTAATGTTGAGATAAAATATTCCATCGAATATTTCTACTAGTGTTGAGATACAATTTTCCATTGAATATTTCTACTAGTGTTGAGATACAATTTTCCATTGAATATATCTATTAGTGTTGAGATACAATTTTCCATTGAATATATCTACTAATGTTGAGATAAAATATTCCATTGAATATATCTACTAATGTTGAGATACAATTTTCCATTGAATATATCTACTAGTGTTGAGATACAATTTTCCATTGAATATATCTATTAGTGTTGAGATACAATTTTCCATTGAATATATCTATTAGTGTTGAGATACAATTTTCCATTGAATATATCTATTAGTGTTGAGATACAATTTTCCATTGAATATATCTACTAGTGTTGGGATACAATTTTCCATTGAATATATCTACTAGTGTTGAGATACAATTTTCCATCAAATATATCTACTAGTGTTGAGATACAATTTTCCATTGAATATTTCTACTAGTGTTGAGATACAATTTTCCATTGAATATATCTACTAGTGTTTAGATACAATTTTCCATTGAATATATCTACTAGTGTTGAGATACAATTTTCCATTGAATATATCTACTAGTGTTGAGATACAATTTTCTATTGAATATATCTACTAGTGTTGAGATACAATTTTCCATTGAATATATCTACTAGTGTTGGGATACAATTTTCCATTGAATATATCTATTAGTGTTGAGATACAATTTTCCATTGAATATATCTACTAGTGTTGGGATACAATTTTCCATTGAATATATCTACTAGTGTTGAGATACAATTTTCCATTGAATATATCTATTAGTGTTGAGATACAATTTTCCATCAAATATATCTACTAGTGTTGAGATACAATTTTCCATTGAATATATCTACTAGTGTTGAGATACAATTTTCCATTGAATATATCTACTAGTGTTGGCATACAATTTTCCATTGAATATATCTATTAGTGTTGAGATACAATTTTCCATTGAATATATCTACTAGTGTTGAGATACAATTTTCCATTGAATATATCTACTAGTGTTGAGATACAATTTTCCATTGAATATATCTATTAGTGTTGAGATACAATTTTCCATCAAATATATCTACTAGTGTGGAGATACAATTTTCCATTGAATATATCTATTAGTGTTGAGATACAATTTTCCATTGAATATATCTACTAGTGTTGAGATACAATTTTCCATTGAATATATCTACTAGTGTTGAGATACAATTTTCCATTGAATATATCTACTAGTGTTGAGATACAATTTTCCATTGAATATATCTACTAGTGTTGGGATACAATTTTCCATTGAATATATCTACTAGTGTTGAGATACAATTTTCCATTGAATATATCTATTAGTGTTGAGATACAATTTTCCATTGAATATATCTACTAGTGTTGAGATACAATTTTCCATTGAATATATCTACTAGTGTTGGGATACAATTTTCCATTGAATATATCTACTAGTGTTGAGATACAATTTTCCATCAAATATATCTACTAGTGTTGGGATACAATTTTCCATCAAATATATCTACTAGTGTTGAGATACAATTTTCCATCAAATATATCTACTAGTGTTGAGATACAATTTTCCATTGAATATATCTACTAGTGTTGAGATACAATTTTCCATTGAATATATCTACTAGTGTTGAGATACAATTTTCCATTGAATATATCTACTAGTGTTGAGATACAATTTTCCATCAAATATATCTACTAGTGTTGAGATACAATTTTCCATTGAATATATCTACTAGTGTTGAGATACAATTTTCCATTGAATATATCTATTAGTGTTGAGATACAATTTTCCATTGAATATATCTACTAGTGTTGAGATACAATTTTCCATTGAATATATCTACTAGTGTTGAGATACAATTTTCCATTGAATATATCTACTAGTGTTGAGATACAATTTTCCATTGAATATATCTACTAGTGTTGAGATACAATTTTCCATTGAATATATCTACTAGTGTTGAGATACAATTTTCCATCGAATATATCTACTAGTGTTGAGATACAATTTTCCATTGAATATATCTATTAGTGTTGAGATACAATTTTCCATTGAATATATCTATTAGTGTTGAGATACAATTTTCCATTGAATATATCTATTAGTGTTGAGATACAATTTTCCATTGAATATATCTACTAGTGTTGAGATACAATTTTCCATTGAATATATCTACTAGTGTTGAGATACAATTTTCCATTGAATATATCTACTAGTGTTGAGATACAATTTTCCATTGAATATATCTACTAGTGTTGAGATACAATTTTCCATTGAATATATCTACTAGTGTTGAGATACAATTTTCCATCAAATATATCTACTAGTGTTGAGATACAATTTTCCATTGAATATATCTACTAGTGTTGAGATACAATTTTCCATTGAATATATCTATTAGTGTTGAGATACAATTTTCCATTGAATATATCTACTAGTGTTGAGATACAATTTTCCATTGAATATATCTACTAGTGTTGAGATACAATTTTCCATTGAATATATCTACTAGTGTTGAGATACAATTTTCCATTGAATATATCTACTAGTGTTGAGATACAATTTTCCATTGAATATATCTACTAGTGTTGAGATACAATTTTCCATCAAATATATCTACTAGTGTTGAGATACAATTTTCCATTGAATATATCTACTAGTGTTGAGATACAATTTTCCATCAAATATATCTACTAGTGTTGAGATACAATTTTCCATTGAATATATCTACTAGTGTTGAGATACAATTTTCCATTGAATATATCTACTAGTGTTGAGATACAATTTTCCATTGAATATATCTACTAGTGTTGAGATACAATTTTCCATTGAATATATCTACTAGTGTTGAGATACAATTTTTCATTGAATATATCTACTAGTGTCGAGATACAATTTTCCATTGAATATATCTACTAGTGTTGAGATACAATTTTCCATTGAATATATCTACTAGTGTTGAGATACAATTTTCCATTGAATATATCTACTAGTGTTGAGATACAATTTTCCATCAAATATATCTACTAGTGTTGGGATACAATTTTCCATCAAATATATCTACTAGTGTTGAGATACAATTTTCCATTGAATATATCTACTAGTGTTGAGATACAATTTTCCATTGAATATTTCTACTAGTGTTGAGATACAATTTTCCATTGAATATATCTACTAGTGTTGAGATACAATTTTCCATTGCTTATATCTACTAGTGTTGAAAGGATTAATCGGAATCAGAATCAAGAATCAGAAAAATTGGTACCAGAATTCTTATCAGAATCGGAAAAATGTGTACCTATTTTCTGATTCTAAAAGTGATTCTTTAAATTTTTTAAACTTAATTTTGCATTATTGGTACTAATGATAAACATTTATTGTTTCTAAATTATCACTGAAACTAAAACTATAATAACATCAAAATACGATGTAAATTTATTTAACTAGTATAAATAAAAACAAAAAAAAATAAACTTTGCATAAATTATCAAGGTAACCTTTAAAAGAATGGAGTTGATTTACAAAGTTCCTAAAATTGTTTAAAAATTAAATAGAATATTTTGTCGAAATAAACTTGGAGGAAACCAAGCATTGGATTGTATTAAAGTCCCTGCAGTTTATCATCAAGTGGGACTTTGGCGAGTCATTGACTTTAAGATTCTTTCTGACAATATGTTTCTGTGACATCGTGTGAAAGAATTTTCTCCAAAATGAAATATATAATAAATTACCTCCGATTAACCATGAGCCAGTCGAGACTGTCGGATCTGTCTGTGCCGTCCATAAAAAATAAGAGTACAAGACGAACAAATTTTTACGATGCCATTGACAAGTGTGGTACAATAAAAACAAGAAAACATTAATTCTGAGACAATAGTATCAAATGTCATTCTTTTGTGTATTGCTGTGTTTTGTATTTAGTTGTTCTGAAATTGAACGTTTGCATTTAAAAATCTTCTGATTTGAACTGATAATTTTGTGGTATTGAATTTTTTCTTGGATCAAACATGCAAACAGTAACGCACCGGTCAGTAGAGTAAAGTAGAGGTAAAGCCTATATGAAATTTAGCTACAACTAACAAATTAGCATAAAGTGACTCAGGTCATTGGGGTGACATTTGAGTGGACCACCCTGAGTGACGTTTACTCTAACTACACACCACTATGTCATTCATATTTGATTTGTTTTTTAAGTAAGATTTTAAGCTCAGACTGATTTTATTTGGTTCGCAGTAATATTACCAAATCGATCCAGTGTTACCCGGGTGTAGAACATGTTGAAAGTTTTGTTTAACTTTATGGAGACCCCAAGTTTATGATTATATGACAGCAACCATATAATAAATTAAATTCCTTAAAATGTTGTACAATTTAGAAATTCATAAAATTTTTTAACTATTATATTTGCTTGCTCAATCCCAACTACAAAATAAACAACCCAAAAGCAAAAATTAATTTTTATTAGAAAGAAGCTTCAAATTCCCAGATATTTTAGTTTAAAAAATGTTTTAAGTGTAAAAAAATGTTGAAATATATTTCATTATTCTATAATAAATGTTATTGCAAATTGTAGAAAATTAAATACTACGATTGAATTTTTCATAAAATATCACATTGCAAATTTACGTTGAATCTAATTATTGGTTTGCATTATAAATCAAATCCAATAATGTAAAACGTTCTTTACTTTTTACAAATGACTGATATAAATGAAGATCACATGATACTGAGCTCCAATTCTTGGTTTCCATTGTAAAACACTTGCAGTGAAAACCCGTCTAACTACAACAGCTATAAAGAATTTCCCTTTCTTCCTTTGTGTCCCTAAAACTAAACAGCACTTCGATCAAAAAAAGTTTCTTTATAAAAACTTCCCATTTGTGAAACACAATACCATGAAGTTGCTTCCCAGATGACTACAATGACTACATCATGATTTTAAGTGGAATATTAATCGATTCTTGTCGATCTATACACAATAATTTTAACCCATCATATTCTGCCACGGTGTTGTCCCTCGTCAACCAAGAATCTCATCAACCGTTTTCTTTTTTTTCTTTTTTTTTTTTTTTTTACACAGTGATCACCACTTATCAAGGCCCGGAAGCCACTCAGGGATAAGGGTTATTGCAAGTACATTACGTTAGTGTGGAGATTTGATGAAGTGTTTACTTAAGGCGGCGGTTCATTAGGAATTTGTTAACATTGGACTTGAACACATCCAAGTTGTAGTCCGGTGGGAAGCAGGCAGACGGAACAGAGTTCCACAGGCGTGCAGTTCTAAGAAAGAAGCTTTGTTCATGGAATCCGCGTTTTGATTTAGGCACAGATATAGAGTGGGGGAAATTTTTCACAGTGGATTCAGCTAGACGAGTGTTTTTCGTGAAAGATTGGCGAGGGGGGACCAGAGATTGGAGTTCAGACGAGCACCTGCCATGGAAATAACGATAAAACAAGGATAGGCTCGCAACGTCTCTTCTGTGGGAGAGAGGTTGCAGGGTAGAGAAAAGGGCATCCCCACTAAGCCACGAAGTCTATTTTGTACTCTGTCAAGGCAGGATAGGCTGTTTTTTGCAGCTCCTGCCCAGATATGGCAACAGTATTCCATCCTTGGACGTACTTGGCTTTTATATAGATAGATAATTGCATCAGTAGTGAGATATCTTCTGGAGCGATAGAAGGATCCCACCATCTTTCCAGCGACCCTGGCAACAGACGATGTACGTGTTCCATTTCAGATCAGGAGTAAAGGTCAAACCCAGAAGCTTGTCAAAACACGGGGCCTCACCCAGACGAGAGCCATCCATCACAACTGATGCCAGATGGGGATCAGAGCGTTGATGATGTAAGGATAGAAGTTTGGTTTTGGATGCATTAAAGGTAACCAGCCACATCTTCCCCCACTGAACCACGCGCTCGAGATCAGAGGAGAGAGAATCCGAGAGAACTTTGTCATTTACAGCCTTTGATGTGTTGCCGTAGATGGTCGTGTCATCAGCATAGATGTCAACGAATGATTTAAGTATGTGTTTATGGAGGTCATTGATGTAGATCAGGAAAAGAGTTGGGCCCAAGATTGACCCCTGAGGGACTCCAGCATTTATATTGCAGGCCTCCGATTTTTGTCCATCTACCACTACTCTTATGAGCCTATCGGAGAGAAATGATTTAATGATTGAGAAAACATTTCCAGTTATACCGTAGCTGGAAATCTTGTGAAGTAGATCCTTATGCCATACCTTGTCGAAGGCCTTTGATATGTCAAGAGCAATTGCCCTAGAAAGGAAGCCTTTGTAAAGAGATTCACTAATCCTCTGGGATATAACCGTCAGAACATCTGTGGTAGATCTTGCAGAGCGGAAACCATATTGTGTGTCACTAAGAAGGTTATTCCTGCTGAGGTGGTTGACTACTTCTCTATTTAATATGAATTCCAGCAACTTACTCATAACACACAGGAGACTTATTGGTCTGTACTGAGAGGGAGATGACTTATCACCTGAATTCTTAAATACAGAGCAAACTGATGAGGTCTTCCAGGGAGTCGGAAAGCACTTCTCCTTAAGGCCGCGCTTAAATAGTTTCGTAAGTATGGGAGCAAGTTCTGGTTGAAGCTTTCTAACACTATATTTGGGATGCCATCAGGGCCAGTTGCTTTACTGGAATCTAGGTTCTTGATTAGCTTGGCGACCTCATACACGGATATTTGTATGTTACCTCGCTTGTTCTGTGTTATAGAGGAAATATGGGGAGTTGATGGCCTTCGTCGCATAGGGTAGAATTAGCTGCAAAGTTCTTTGCAAATAGTTTGACCTTGTCTGACGCTGACGAGATGACCTCTGGTCCATTGATAATTGTTGGGATAGAACGCACACTTCTGTTCAGGATCCTATTTGTTATTTGCCAAAACTGGTGGGAACCAAGCCGCTGATCAGCTACCTTGGATTTAACAGATTGGGCATATAGCGCTCTTGCATTTTTTATTACTGTTTTACAGTGCTTGCTGGCAGTCCTGAAAACAGCTTTAGTCTCAGTGCATCTATTACGTTGGTAGCTATGAAAAAAGTGATTTCTGTGCGCGATAGCAGCAGCACATTCTGGGGAGAATTATGGCTGGCTGTTAGGTTTTCGTTGGAATTTTTTGGATGGTATGAATTGACCTATGCCTACAATTAACCATTCGGTCAGATCTGATACTATAGAGGACACTTCCTTTTTAAACATGGAGTGCAGAGGTAAATCAAATATGAATGTACGGAAGCTATCCCAGTCAGCCATAGAGTATCGGTATACAGTACGGTGGAGGTGTACGTCTGGGAACTTCTTACATTTCGTTTTTATCTTAACTGATACGACGGAGTGGTCGGAGGATCCTAGAGGAGAATGAACGGAACATGAACATAGCTCAGGGGAAGTTGAGAGAAAAAGGTCTAAGAGGTTTGCATATTGACCGGGTGTATCGGGCGCACAGGTGGGTTCGCAAACAATCTTAGTGAGGTCATAAGCAATGGCAAAATCATGACAAAACCTCCCCTCATCATCTGTCTTATTTGAATGGGTCAGCCACTCCACGTAATGGACGTTGAAGTCACCACAGATGTGGATGTTAGCCGAGGGATGTGAAGACAGTATGTGGTCTATTTTCTTGAATAGCCTTTGTCCTTCATGCCTTGATAAACGGTAACATGTTATAAAAAATGCATAATGCAAAATTGGATTTTGTGTACAATTTTGTATAAAGCAGGTTTTATTTTACGTTTGTGACATTTTGAGATCAAGATCGATTATTCATATTCTATAAAAACCTGTGACGTACTTGGTATAAAATTCAGTTATAAGTTACCTCTGGTGGTTGAAGGTTCAATTCTCAATGCGGATGACACTCCAAATACAATTGCGAATTGCTTAGTTGTTGTACCCAGATGAAACATGTTACCACATGAATTAAATAAAGAGTTTAATTCAAAATTTCATGCAGATTCCCGTATTCGACAGAAAGATTCCCGAGTTTGACATGATACACTCGAAGATGGTCGGCGGTTATATCGATCTAAACTTTGTGAAAATGACACTCATGATGAGAACAATAATCTAAAGAATCGACGTAATACAAATAATCAATCCTCATCTCAAAAACTCAGAAACGTTGTGCAAATGACACTCAAGATGAGAATTCAATGTTTATTATGTATTCTTGAAAACAATTACAGCAACAATATAATATTGCTTTTCAGTCAGAATTGGTTTTATGTAATGTTCTACTTCATCTGAAGTATAAATTTCGCTTCCACCGCTTGTGTTTCTCACTTTCTTTCTACAAATATTGTTGTAAGATTCAAAACAGAATTTGTTTTTTATTCCTAAACTTCATGTGATATTTTTGATCAGCTATTGCAGAATGATAGACAGTGTTCACGCGCGTTCAGCTATGAGATTATATTTGCTCGTGTCTGATAATCTGATAATCGTCAGAAAAGAGAAAAATGGTGATTCTTTCTGCAAACATGAAAATCATTTTGGTCAGAAGTGAAAGCAATCAAAAGTAACACCTGCGACGAAATGCTTCTCTTGAAAATCATAAAATGACGGCGATCAACTCTATTGGAAAGAAATCAAATTGTGAGTGGCCATCACAGCTGATAAAAGGAACGTTCACACACGACAAAAATCGTTTTCCGCAACATGAAGAACTCAAACAAAGAACTCTCCAAATAATAGAATTAATCGCTAACTGGGATTCCTTTCTCTTCGTCTCTGTTGAATGAGGAAGAATGCAAGGCAATCTAATAAATTTATTAAAGGCTATCAACAATAATTAGATTTTTACAGCCATCTGTCACTTTTAAGTTTTGCATATTTTAACGATGCTATCATTTGTAGACGTTCATGAATTTGATAAATCAAGATCTCTATTTACTTGCTTCTCCACGAGGGCTGGATGGGACTCAAGTTTAAACTTAATGTAAAGCGTGGTGATTTCTGAATGCTATAAGGGCACCATGACAAGCTATTTTTTCATGTCTTTCAGCCGTTCGGCATTTCTGTTGTGATCTTGTCATTTTCCCCATAAATTGCCCTAGGTATGTTTTATTTCTGTCGATTCCATTTATTCTGGGTTTTTTTTCTACTTCCACTTAAATTTTGGTAAAACTGACTTTAATTGTTTTCAAAGGCTTAATTTCAGTTTTGCTGTTTAGATTTTTATCTGTATCATTTCTATATTGCCTCTTTTGCGCACACTCGTTTTCTACATGGTGTCATCCGCAAATATACTAATCTCGACACGATTTCACTAGGAACGTCGTTTATGAATATCCGGAACAATAAAAGTTAAAGGATAAAACCCCTGGGTCACATCCACATTAATATCATGTTGCTTGTTTCAATTCTTCATATTTTTATTTATTTTTTCTTCTTTGTCAACAATATTTTTTCCTCTTCCACCGTTTTCTCTTCTTTCTTATTTACTGCTTTCGCCTCGTTTTGTATTTTGGATGCGGGGAGATTTAAAGGAATTCATTTTTATTGAAATTCTTATTGAAAAGAAACGATATTTTCGCTTTTATAGCCAACTATCAGAGCTACCTCGTGTCGTCCGGGTTTGTAGTTTCCATAAAATACGTATACTACGGGAACAAATTAAATAAAGAAAATTACGATCTTCTCAATATTGTCATTTGAAATGTCTATGTGCATTTTAGGAGAAAATAAAATTACAATAATCATATCTCGTCTGAAATTCGAACTCACAAACTTTTTCTCTAAGTACTTTCTGCTAACCTAACGCTCCATAAGTACTAGTATGAAATGGTAATACGATGGAATATGATGTAGCGAAAATTAGTGGAACGCAGGCTTACCTCTTAAATGGCCCTGGTGTGTGCTTTGCCAACGCAGCGTCATGATGCTGAAAAGGGTCCAAGATGGCGCCTGCGGCCTTATATAACAGTGTAGTCTCGCAGAATCTCGTGTGCTCTCGCACACATATGCAAATTTGGAGGACTCTGTCTTTTATAAAAACAGGCCACTGGAGCAGACATAAAACAAAACAACAAAACACCTCCTTTAAGTTTTTAACAATAAAAATAAAATATTAATCAGGACTAAGTATATAAATAAAATTTATTGCAAATAACATTTTTGTTTCTAATAACACGAACCACTATTACCAATATCTGCCACATCTAACTAGTGAAACAGATTTTTTATGTAATTTGTAGGGAAAGCTATCAATCACAAAAGCATAGGTGAAAAAGTCGATTTTATTTTCTATATAAGATGATAAAATTTTAAAACTAAAACTAGTTTTGAACAAAAGAATTGTTTTCTGTTATGTGCATGTTATAAAGTAGATGTTGATTGGATAGCCGCAGCAATTTCCGAATTGTATTGTTATTGCTTTCTTTTGTGTATAATTTACATATGTTCCTACGGCTCTTTGAACCTGAGGGGTTTTATGCACATCGGTTTCTTTTGTAATTCTAATTATACCCGGGAATGCATGTTGATTTTTTCTTGGTATCTTTTTGTTATAGCCCTGTAAAAGGGTTACACAGAAAAACAGAACGTGAAAATAAAGTAATAACATGCATTGCAAAGCATACAATAGGTGGGTTGTTCGTCAGCTATGACGAACGACCTAGGTTGGTCCACCGGATATCGACTGGTTATTTATTTGTTTCCAACTAAACAATATGTCGGTTTAATGTGGACGATAACAATCTCCCCTCAAAAGGGGATTCTGCAAAAATAAAATTGCCTTAGTATAGAAGGGTTTCCCCCCTCCATTGACTAAGGACAATTAATTTGAGTGAACCACCTGAGCAGACACCACACTTTAGCCACCAGTCCAGTACGAGTACCAAATACCGACTGGTTATTTATTTGTTTTCCCACGAAATGAAAGGTCGTTTTTAATGTGGGGGATAACCAGTTCCCCTCAAAAAGGGGATTCTGCAAAAATACAATTGCCTTAGTATAGAACGGTTTCCCCCCCCCCCCTCCATTGACTAAGGACAGTTAATTTGAGTGCAGCATCTGAACAGACACCACACTTCAGTGACCAGCCCAGTACAAGTACAAGTACCGGATACCGATTGATTCCTTACTGCTTAGTCTTCCGGTATTTATTGAGATTGGAATAGTCTATTAGTAGGTAACATGGATTAGTTCTGCTGCAACACTTAGGTGACCTAAGTCTAAGTTCATTTTCTTTACAATTCTGAATTTTTTAGATGAGAGCTGATTGTTTATATTACTTGTTTTGACCGGAACATTGTTCTCATATTGATTGTTATTTGCGTAAGGTTTCGGTCGGTGTAGCCTCCGACCTTCGTCAGGCATGTTGGTTCTATCTTGGAAAAGAAAGGAGAAAAGTTACTGGCTCTGTAGATGGTTTTGTATTCTTGTAGTTGTCTCTTTTTCTTCTTTTTGGTCTTTTTCAAGAGAGCGATCAGCATGCCTGACGAAGGTTGAAGGCTACATCGACCGAAACGTTGCAAAAATAACACCCAAGGTGAGAATAATAGTCCGATCAAAACAAGTAATACTTCATTTTATTTGTCAGTTTTATTCTTGCAATTCAAGGTCACTTTCGTTCATACGCAATATCTTACTATCAAATTAATATGTCTATTTTTTCCTTTTCCGAGTTTTATTTTCAGACTTTTATTCCATTTTATGTCTTTTGGTTCCATTTTGGTTCAGAATCATTTTTCCTTAGAATTCCTATGTTCTACCCTTTTATTAACTGGAACTTTCTTGGATTTGATTTTTTTTATCATTTACTATGAAAAAAACGACATTAAAATTATTGGAGATGTGATTTAAATTTGAGTGTGAATGGACTTTACTTTCTCGTTTTCCTTTGAAATCCTTAGTAAAATTCTGAGTAGATAATGGTCTATGATTGCTTTAAATTCGGAGAATATCTTTAACTTATCAAGGTCCGGAAGACACTCGGGGATAAGGGTTAGTGTTGAAAAGTGTCTTACTTAAGTGGCGGTTCATCAGGAATTTGTTTATGTTGGACTTGAAGATATCCAGGATGTAGTCAGGTGGGAAACAAGCAAACGGAACAGAGTTCCACAGGCGTGATCTTCATGGAATTTACGTTTTGGTTTTGGCACAGATAAAGAGTGGGGAAAATTTTTGACAGTGGTTTCAGCTAGACGGGTACTCCTCATGAAAGATTAGTGAGAGGGGAACCAGAGATTGGATGGAGCTCAGACGAGAACTTAGGATGGAAGTAACGATAAAACAAAGACAGGCTCGCAACGTCTCTCCTGTGGGAGAGAGGTTGCAGGGAAGAGAAAAAGGCATCCCCACTAAGCCACGAAGTCTATTTTGTACTCTGTCAAGGCAGGATAGGCTGTTTTTAGCAGCTCCTACCCAGATGTAGCAACAGTACTCCATCCTTGGACGTACTTGGCTTTTATATAGATAGAGTATTGCATCAGCAGTGAAATATCTTCTGAAGCAGTAAAAGGATCCTACCATTTTTCCAGCGACTTTGGCAACAGACTTGATGTACGTGTTCCATTTCACATCAGGAGTAAAGGTCAAGCCGAGAAGCTTATCAAAACATGGAGCTTCCCCTATCGAGAGCCATTCATTTCAATTGATGCCAGATGGGGATCAGAGCGTTGATGATGTAAAGATAGTAGCTTGGTTTTAGATGCATTAAAAGTAACCAGCCACCTTTTCCCTCACTGTACCACGCGCTCGAGATCAGAGGAGAGAGAATCAGAGAGAACTTTGTCAGTTACGGCCTTTGATGTGTTGCCATAGATGGTCGTGTAATCAGCATAGATGTCAACGAATGATTTAAATATGTTTTTTGGGAGATCATTGATGTTGATCAGGAAGAGAGTTGGGCCCAGGATGGACACCTGAGGGACTCCAAAATTAATACTGTGGGCCTCTAATTTCTGCCCATCAACCACTACTCTTATGAAGCTATCATAGAGAAATGATTTAATGATTGAGAAAACATTTCCAGTAATACCGTAGCTGGAAATCTTGTAAAGTAGGCCCTTATGCTATACCTTATCGAAGGCCTTTGATATGTCAAGAGCAATTGCCCTAGAAAGGAAGCCTTTGTCGAGGGATTCGCTAATCCTATGAGATATAACCGTTAGCACATCTGCTGTAGATCTGGCAGAATGGAAACCATATTTCATGTCACTAAGAAGGTTATTTCTGCAGAGATGGTTGACTACTTCTCTATTTAATATGGATTCCAACAACTTACACACAGGAGACTTATTGATCTGTACTGAGAGAGAGAATACTTATCACCTGAATTCTTAAATATAGAGCATACTGATGAGGTTTTCCAGCATGTTGGGAAGCACTTCTCTTTAAGGCAACGCTTAAACAGTTTTGTAAGTATGGGGGCAAGTTCTGGTTGAAGCTTTTTCAGTACTATAACGGGAATGCTGTCAGGGCCAGTTGCTTTGCTGGAATCAAGGTTCTTGATTAGTTTAGCAACCTCATGCACAAATATTTGTACGTTGCAGAGCGTGTTGTCTGTTATAAGAGGAAATACGATCTGATGGCCTTCGTCGCATAGGGTAGAATTAACTGCAAAATTCTTGCCAAATAGTTTGGCCTTGTCTGATGCTGACGAGATGAGCTCAGGTCCATTGATGATAGTTGGAATAGAACGCATGCTTCTGTTCAGGATCCTGTTTGCTATTTGCCAAAACTGGTGGGAACCAAGCCGCTGCTCAGCTACTTTCGATTTAACGAACTGAGCATATAGCTCTCTTGCATTTTTTATTACTCTTTTACAGTAGTTGCTGGCAGTCCTGAAAGCAGCTCTAGTCACAGTGCATCTATTACGTTTGTAGCTATGGAAAAAGTTATTTCTGTGCGCGATGACAGCAGCACATTCTCGGAAGAAACATGGCTGGCTATTAGGTTTTTGTTGGAATTTTTTGGATGGTATGAATCGGTCTATACCTACAATTAACCATTCGGTCAGGTCTGATACTATGGAGGACACATCTTTTTTAAACATTGAATGCAGAGGTAGATCAGATATAAATGTACGGAAACTATCCCAGTCAGCCGTAGGGTATCGATATACAGTACCGTGGAGAGGTATGTCTGAGGACTTATTGCATTTCGTTTTTATCTTAACTGATACAACCGAGTGGTCGGAAAATCCCAGAGGGGACACAACAGAACATGAACATAGCTCAAGGGAAGTTGTGAGAAAAAGGTCTAGAAAACTAGCATATTGACCGGAAGTATCGGGCACATTGGTAGGTTCGTGAACAATCTGGGTGAGGTCATAAGCAATGGAGAAATCATGACAGAACCTCCCCTTATCATCTGTCTTGTTCGAGTGGGTCAGCCATTCCACATGATGCACATTGAAGTCATCACAAATGTGGATGTTAGCCGAAGGATGAGCAGACTGGATGTGGTCAATTTTCTCAGATATGCTCTTAAAGAGAGTAACTCCGCTGTTGTGGGGGCGATAGAAGGCAATGCACCATTCTCTCTGTAATCCATTGGATTATCTCTGATAAGTTAATGTATTATACAGGATGCATCAAATATATTTCAGCTATCAACATAACCTTCTCATCGCAAAATTCGATGCATTGTTTACAATTGTATTTGTAGGTACTCCATTTTTTGATAATATTGTTTTACAATGGGGGAGTTTCCGTCTCTGGCTTTGATTATTGCAAACTATCTAAAATTGAGTCTATTAATCTTAAGAATAACATTATCTTTGGGGCGTGCACAATTTATACGAATTCTAATCCATGGTGCTTTTTCTTTGAGCCACGAGCTCATTTTATCTTGATTTTTTTTATTTCATGAATTTTATGCTTCCATTAATCTATTTTCATTTTTATCTTTTTTCTTAAAGTAATAGAAATATTTGGTTGAAATAAATTCAATATATAAAATTTCCACATAAAAAAGTGTATTTTCTATATAAGCCAATCAAACGTATTTGGTTCGACGTTTAATTGGATAAAAGCAGTAACCAATGTCAACAGCAGAATCAAGTACATCAAAACCTAAACGTAGATTCCATGAACAAAGCTTCTTTCTTAGAACTGCACACCTGTGGAATTGTCTTCCGTTTTCCTGCTTTCCGGCTGACTACAATATGGTTGTGTTCAAGTCTAAAGTAAATAAGTTCTTGATGAGCCGTTCCATATAAGTTATTAAATTTACCAAATTTTCATTACTAATGATTACTATATTGACCAATTTCTACTGTACACTCTTTAACCCTTATCCTTGAGTGGCCTCTGGGCCTTGATAATGTGGTGATGCCTTTGTAAAAAAAAAAAAAAAAAAAAAAAGTAAAAACTGGTTTCATCAAACAGCAGATGAAATAACACTAATTCCAGATTTTAAAAATTGTTTTTGCTGAGTAAATTCGATGTAAATAGGATTTGAATATTTTCTGTTTGATTTATATGTTTTTATGGCAAATCAACTTTTTTTTTATGTTAATTAATATCAAAAATCAATACCTTTTTTAAAAGGTTCATTACATACGATTCTTTGAAAACAAGTTGTTTTGGGTAAATTGTAGGATTGTTTATTTCCCTAATAATATTAATACTTCAATAATTGCAAACACTATGAAGGACTTTAAAAAAAATTAAATTAATTGAAATGCTTATTGGAGACTAGAGGAATAGTTGGCCGAAACATCATGAAACAACTAAGAGATGAACATAATAGTCCGCAATAAATAAATGATTAAATTAAATCGCATTACAAGTTAATTAAACTAAATAAATATGCCCTTTTTCTTTGTGAATCTTAATTCTCAATTGATCAGTTCCTGAAGGTTTAAGTGATGCAAACAAAATTCGCTTTTTTACTACATATTGCACATACGTACACACAATGAGATTTGAATGTAGCAGATCTGATCCCATAAGCTAACCAGGTATCCATTCGGCCAATAAGACACCATCAGTTTTTATGTAAACGTAACCAACATTCTCTGATTCAAAACAATGGTATTTTTAATGGAGTAGTTTGTTGTCAGGACGTAAACTGCTTATCTTATGACGATTATTAGAACCATACCATCAAGAAGATGGACACAGAAGAAAATAAAAAGGAGAGATAAAGGAGGATGAGAGAAGTTTGCGTTATTGTTTACAATCAAAGTTACTGGCCAACTTGACAGCTGCATTTCCAAAATTAAAGTTTGGTTATTCCAATGGAGAAGGGAAAGGGAGCGTGATTTTAATTCATATAAAAAGCATTGCAGGGAAACGAAAATGATATAATCAGTGAAACCATCTTATTTGCTGGCGGGAAAGGAAAATGATGATTTTCATAGGAATTTCTAAGTAAATGATTGTATATTTGCCAAGATTAACATATTTCTCCATGAATTGGAACAAGATTTTTCTATTTTGAAATTATATCGCGCCTAATTTAAAGTGGGTAAAAAAATTCCGTAGTGAAAATATCACTACGGAATTTTTTTACCCACTTTAAATTATGTATGTTATATATTCGCCGTGACCGGTCGTTCAATGTGCTTTTTAGTCTATATCATTTCTATGAATGAACTTTTGTCACCATCTCGATATATACACTTGGCAGCAAAATACAACATATGCGGCTGTATTATAAAATATTTTGTTTATCGCCAATGACAACCATTATATACTCTACTTCACTAACTGAACATAGTCCTATAATACATCAATAAAGGATCATTTCACCCCTGCCCACAGTCTTCAAGAATATGGTTACCAATATTAGCAAAAAAAAACCTATGTCCTATACTATAACGAAGCGCCTTGAAAAAGCAGTTTTAAAGAAAAGAACTCATTCATGCTTAACCAAACTAACACACCCAACAACTACAACAGCAAAAGGAAAATTATCTGATTTTCGTCGCTTTTTTTTCACTCAACACTAAAACAGGTTTTCCCTGATAAAAACTTCCCCACAACATTGATTACACAATTTTTCCGTACAAATACAACCAATGAAAGGTATTTTTCCAAACAAAAAACAATTGAAAATGCAGATTACAGAGAACTGTCTCCTTTAACGGATATTGCAAAGTGAATCTATTGTTTACAAGGTAACCATCACAAGTCAACCCACTGACAAGACCGAAGTATGTTACAACTAAGTAATCTTTAAGCAGATATAATTACTTCCTTCAAAAAAGATAACACAAACACAACACTTGTAACTTGAGTATAGAAATTGAGAGACAATCATCAAATGGGAAATGCTCTCCGAATTTAAAAAATCTTCAGAGAAACTCAATATTTGATAAACTACAAGCATGAGCCGTCAATTATGAAACAGATTCCTAACTCGATCGTAAGTAGACTCAGCAATAACTCAAGCGATGAAATTGTATTTAACAAGTCAACCAATATCTATGAAACAGCCCTAAAAATAGTGGATACAAAAACATTGATATCAAATAAGCAGCAAAACACCAATAACTATAATAAAATTAAAAATAGAAGAAAAAGAAATATAATCTGGTATACGGCGCCATACAATACAAAAAGAAATATAATCTGGTATATGGCGCCATACAATCAAATGGCAAGAAATTTCTAGATCTTATCGAAAATTACTTTCCCGCAACCAATCCCTTTAACAAAATTTTCAATAAAAATACCCTAAAGTTATCCTACAGCTTCTGCGAAAATTTAGAGATGATAATTAAAGCACATAATAACAAAATATTAAATAAAAGCAATGAAAAGAACAACAAAATAAACAATAAAAAAAGTGGACACCATGACAAAAATAAAACTAACACAAAATATGCATATGTAACTAGTAGAAATAATAATAATAATAATAATAATAATAATAATAATAATAATAATAATAATAATAATAATAATAATACCAACTCTGGACAACAACAACCATACTAGAAATAAAAATAAATATACTAATAACGAACAAGATAAACGCAACTGTAGATACACTTTGCCCACTTCAAAATAAATGTCTAACCAAAAGCATAGTTTACCAGGCCACAATATTTGCGAAAGAAAACCCGAATAACAAGAAATATTACGTAAGTATGACTTCCTTAGATTTCAAAACTCGATATTATGACCACAAAAGTACATTCAATAATAAAACCCACTGTATGAAAACAAATCCAGCAAACAAATACTGGGAATTCAAGGAAAGCGGACATTCGCCGGTAGTCAAATGGAAAATAGTAAGACAAGCAAACACATGTAGTGACCTAGATGATCCATGTAGATTATACCTTCATAAAAAATTTGCTATCCTATACTTTAAAGGACCCCAACATCTATTAAACTGTAGGAGAGAAATAGCAAACAACTGTGTTCACAGTATAAAATTTACTTTAGGATAGAGAGACAAAATAATTATTTAAACTAACAATAACAATAGAACATAAACAAAAA